>NW_026941858.1:413082-473475 GCF_024139115.2 Armigeres subalbatus
CCCATCGCAATCAAATACAACAACTACACGTACGAGCTGTCGGTACTGGACGAAACCCGCCCCGCGGTCACCATCATCGAGTGCGACATGAATGTGGAATTCGCCCCACCGTGGATACACCGAGCCGCAAAAGAAGGCCAAAGAGGAGGAACGATGACGGTGGATCGGCGGAGTTGATGCCCGAACCGGCTGGTTTGTGGCGTTCAGGGCTCCGGGTCACGACTTGACGGCAAGAAGAAAAGGAAGGTTCCGTGTCGGAGTCGGCACCGGTCCAGAGGGCAAACTATGTTCGGTATCCGATTATGACCACGTTTGGATTGTTGATTCATAGGATCCAATACGCAGAGAGGATTGGAGGCGTTCGTTTCAGTTTGAAAAGAGTCGGAAATGAGTTCCGGTGGGCGGTGCGAGCTGGAGAGTGTTTCTTACTTTTGATGTAATGAACTTAATCTACTACACGAAATAAAATCGCAGATTTGGCAAGTGAATCGAAACTCTTTGCGTGTTTGTTGTATAGTTTTATGCCTCAAGTTTTTCCCTATTCTTGTTTTATGACCATTTTGAGATTGTATAACTAAAAGTATGTTCTTGTTTTGAATTACGTCGTCTTCTCGCGTCTTTCCAAATTCAATTTAAATTTCAAGGAGTTCTCTCTGAAAGAAGAGCCACTATTTGATTTAAATTCTATATTTGTTCCTAAATTTGGCTCATTAGACGATTGAACCTCCATTATAAACGGACAAAATACATAATACTTGAATATGGACTTGGTGAAAAGGAGATATAAATCACCAACATGCGTAGGATTAGGTTTTAGACTGAACTTTGTGGTATTGCGAGATCGAAAAGGATTCCGAAATATCCTAAAAAGAAACTGGGACGATACAATGGATATGATGACTCCCTTTTCAAGTCGTAGAAAAATTACCTTCCATAACGAAAATAAATTCCAACAGAAAACGAATTACACAATTGCCATTATTCGATCAATAGTAAATGCATCCCACACGCACCAGAGGCTCTAGAACCGCTTCAAAACTCTTCCGAGCAGATACGAGCCCCGCATTGACCGCCAGTTTCATCTCGCTGATCTCCTTGTCGATTTCCTCCATGAAGTGGATCACAAAGTCCACCAGTTTGTGTTTGTACATCTGCTCGGTGTGAAAGTTGGTGATCAGGAAGCTGATGTCGTATCCCTCAATCGGTTTCCGCCGCAAAATTATGAAGTTCTCAGCCGCATCATCATGAACTCAAACTTTGGCAGAGGATCTTCTCGATCTCGTCCGCCTGCTTGACGGCGATGCTAATCCGAAGGAGTTGACGCTGGTTTCGATCAGTACCCGTTCCTTTCGTTTCGCGAAATGACCACGGCGTCAGGAGCAGCTCTTTGTGGAACGGACCTCCACCTCAGGTTTGTTGTGCCGTTCGACGACCTGGGAGGAAAAGTGGCCACATCGCCGCAGATCAGGTGTGTCGGACGCCGTCAGATAAGGTTTGAGCGTTGCGGCCATTCTGTTGAGCTAAATTGATCTAATAAGTGCGGACCGAACTTAGTGGTAATAATCGGATACCAATCAGAATATTTACCTGATGAAAATGTTTTAAATTTGCACAAAATACGGAAACACTCCCACTGATAGTAAATTTTTTCGTTTTTATTATCTTTTCGGATCAACGACAGCTCATTCATGTTGACAGTTTGGATAGGAACGCGAACGAAAGGGAACGGGCTTGCTGCATGCTGGCCCTTTAGGAACTTTCGTCACCCCAGCAAACGAAATGTGCAATGTTGAGCATTTGTTGAGGCTTCGCGACGTTGGGCCTTAAAAAATATTGCAGTCGAAACATCCGAAGGTTATTTTAAGAATATGCACCGCGATTTTCAGCAGATAACAAACCCGTTTGATTTTACCATGCGCGCAGTAAAAATCAGCTGTGGCCATGCGGAGTGGTCACATGACCTGAGAAAGAAAAGACAGCTGGCTTTGACTGCGGTGTCAACGATGTCTCACGAAGAACTACACGCAAAAAAAGTTGCAGTCGAAACTACCATTCCGAGGGTTAATTTAAGAATACGCACGAGATTTTCAGCAGACAACAAACCCGTTTGATTTTACCATGCGCGCAGTAAAAATCAACTGTTGTCCTAGGGTATGTTGTTGCATAAACCTGAATCAGTGGTGAATTTGTCCGAATGCGTGGTTAATTTAACGAAAACATTGTTGTTTTAAAACATGCCATAGTCACAAAATAGTAATCGTTACATGAATTTTTCTATGTGTAGTCAAAGCAAAACAGGAGTTTCGATGGGGAAGTATTGTGAAGGGGCAAAATTTTCCATGATAAAATTTTCAAATGACCTTTCCGTCAACAATTTTATTACAATTAATTGCATATTCGGCAACTCGGCAGTACGAAGTCTTTTTTGCCTTTCTCGTACATACAACTAAGTACCGAAAGGCATCATTTCACCCGAAAACGAACTTTTATGAAGCTCTGAGACCCATAGTATTAATACCAATCGATTCAGCTCGAGAGTTCGACCACAGAGCATGACCACCGGTATGACCATGAAGCCGACTCGATCCCTTAGACCACCTCTTATTTGCGCCTGAACTAGCCATCCTTGAGTCCACGCGCCACCTTCTGTGTAGCTCCGAGACGATTTGGGCGATAGCCGATAAAACGGCGTTCGTCAACTTCATCTTTACACATCCTCCGAACTAGGTTGTCCGGGTAGTGTCCAGACCACATGTGGCAAGCATATGGTCACGCATTGCGCGAAATACGTGAGCACACGAACACGTTCCATGCTTCTCTAAACCTGCGCACACCAAACACTCGGGCGAGGCCGAGCAAGCCAGCTGCGTTACCTGCACTGTAATTTTACAGCACGCTTAAACGCCGGGCACATCGAACCCCCATGGGGTGCTTGCTGTTCACAGCTTTGCTGGAACAAATCAAACAATTGGGAGGGTTCGTGCAGCATTGTGCCTTATCCTCCAATCCGCTGTCGGCTGAGATTGCTTCTGTCAGGGCCTTTGCAGTCCCATTGCTGTGCCCCGGTTCCAGGCACTTGAAGCAAACTTCGGTTGCTCGTATAGCCCACAGGGCATATCGACCATCCCACCTTGACGCTCCCTAACTTGACTACCTTGAGGCGTCCACTGCAGATACCGAACAATGCTACCTGCGTCCCTGCCGGACTTTCCGTAGCCGAACGGCTGCGCGTCTCCACTTCACACTGGCGCCACAGTGCCGTGACGAGCTCTTCGACTTCGGTGATCTCGTCCAGGTCTTTAACCCTTAGATTCACCTCCGTAGTGAGTGCCCTCACCTTGACCGTCTCGCCTAGGACTTCCTCCGCCAACTTCTTGAAGGCGGCGCCTTTCGAGACGCCCCGCTTGCCTCGAGGAACCTATCCGGACGTCTTATTCGACGACGTCGGCGCCGAGTTCACGAGCTTGACGTCACCTCATCGCTTCAAGACGTCCGAGCTTAGCCTCGTCCGCCGTGATGACTAGGGCATCGCCCTGGAGCGATTGGCGCCTACCCTAGGCTTATTGCTACCCTCATTCGCCTGGGACTCTTTTCGGCCCTTGACGTCTTCGGTTTCTCTCTTGTTCTTGACCAGGGCCAGAAGGCGTCATCCCTCTATTTCCCTGGTCTGGTGCGGCTAAGAACTCTCAGCCTGCCGTAACCCCTTCCCACCGTCTTTCCTGGGTGGACGGAACTTTCCAGGTCCTTCCTCCCCGGTTTTGGAGACCGGCCGGGGTTCAGCTTCCAGCCCCACTTGGAGCAGTTTTGAAGTTGGAGCAGTCACCGACGTACCCGCAAATACTCGAGCCTCAGTCTGAGACTTTGGTACCATCGTCTTCGCTGGCACGCCTTCGGTCGATTCGACCTTGTCCGAGTCCGCGAATCCTTGGGCCTCAGTCTGGGTAGACCTCGACTCTACCGATTTCACGGGTTTACACTTGGCCGTCCCGACGCCCCTCTCCAGCTTGGCGTCCAGCATCGACTTTCGAAGTTTCTGCAAGCTCCTCTTGAGGTCCTTACTGATATTATGCTTCGACGCGAAAGTCGATGATGGCGTCCAGCTGTTCCACCTCGAAGGCCCAAAGTCCATCGCGTTTGCGGTTCATCGCCTCCACAAGCCATGGGCCGTCAATAACCTCTACCGGCGTTTTTTTAGCCGAGAGGAAGGTTAAGTGACCCACGCTGGCGCTGCGCACTGAGCTGCCGACTATTGCCTCTGGCGTACAGGCGGAAACCTGAACAACCCTGCGAAGGGTTGTCGCCCACTACTACCACTAATTGAAGAATTGACTTGGTTTTCCATTTTGCCCACGAGTGTTCCGGGAAAGAGGTCCACCACGCCAGAGCCCAGCATGACGCGGTAAGGGACAATTACTGTGGAGGGTGCCCAGGTACCAGGTCCGTTAAAGGCCTAGCTTATTATTTCACCCCTGGCCATGCATCCCTCGGCACGGGTCGCTTGACGCCTTGGGATTAGGGAGAACGATGGTCCCGGTCCAACTCGCAGTGGCATGGGAGGGGTCGTCAAGCCCTGGACAAAGTCCCTGCTGCTCCTTGTGTGTATGTGTGTGTGTGTGTGTATGTGTGTGTGCACAAAGCCATAAAAACATTAGACAACTTTTCGTATAGTAATCCTTAACGATTTTCTCGCAACAAGTTTCATTCGAAGGGACAAAGCCTTGTTGATCACTATTGAATTCTATAACGATCATACATTGCGTTTGAAAATTATGAAGAAAATTGTACATCAGACCATATAAATCCCATATAAGGTTGGTTGAGAAAGCTAAATGCGAGAAAGGCATCCCCAACGCTAGATGGATTAATCTGTTTTGTTAATATCTTGGCTGTGCATATGCACAGACATATTTCGAAATGGACAAATTGATATGAAATTTTGCAAAAGAATCCACGTGTCTTGGAGGGACTCGAACCCTCAAACTCCTACTCTATAGATAGGCGTAATAGCCTCACCAACAAGACCACTTATGATTGGATTGGATATCTAAATCTGAGATCCATTCGCTTTGTGGTAAAGGTCAAGACCATTATATTGAGAATAAGTTTAGGGGGGCAGGGACTATGTTCAAGAGCTGACGATCCCTCCCCAGGCCATCTGCGAGTTGTAGCGCCTGCCTAAGATGTGGTGGGGTTTGACAGTGGGCCCGAAACCTCTATAAAAGCAGCATGTATCCGCAAGTAGACCTGCCAAAGCGACCGTGTGCCACTCGAAGCGCACAAGCCCAAGTCCCGTGTTAGGTGGGATGCTAAACAGCATGACACGACGGCCTCCGACAAGACAGGTGGTTTGCGCAGGCCCAATGCCGCCTTTAAAACAACCATTACGAACGGCATAGAAGATCATACGACTCGATACTATCGGCAACGACCAGGCGACGAATAAAGCATCACGATTGGAAGCTTGGAACATGGAACAGCAAGTCGCTAGTTTAGGTTGCGACAGGATGATCTACGATGAATTACATCCCCGCAACTTCGACGTCGTAGCGTTGTAGGAAATCTACTGACAGGACGGAAAGTGTGGAAAAGCTGCATCGAGCGGCTACTTACTCAAAGCTGTGGCACCACCAACGAGCTGGGAACCGGCCTCATAGTGCTGGGTAAGATGCGCCAACGCGTGATTGGGTGGCAGCCAATCAACACAAGGATGCAAGCTGAGGATAAAGGCCGTTTCTTCAACTATAGCATCATCAACGCATCGCCCACACGAAGGGAGATCCGACGACGAGAAAGAAGCGTCTTATGCGCAGCTGGAGCAGACATACGATGGATGCCCACTGCGGGACGTCAAAATCGTCATCGGTGACATGAATGCTCAGGTAGGAAGGGAGGAATGTATAGACCGGTCTTCGGACCGGATAGTCTGTACCGTATCGAAACAACGGCCAACGATGCATAAACTTTGCAGCCTCCGCAGAATGGTAGATATTCCGTTAAAGTTTTTAGTTATGGATCCTGTACTCCGGTGGTGCAAAGGCCGCCTTGAAAGATCTCCATCCTGAGGCGAGCCTATCGCTTTAACCTGTGCCAGGTTAGATTTCGGTCGACTTCTTTATTTCTTTATTGAGGCTTCGCCATGAGCCTCTGGGTCTGCCTCTGCTGCGATGTCCCGCCAGTTCCAGTTGCTTACAGATTTCTGTTTCGCCTCTGTAGAGTGTGGCCGACCCAGCCCCACTTCCGATCCCGAATTTCTGTTGTTATCGGCCTCTGGGACAACGAATATTCACAAGGCCACATGGAAATCACCTAATCAAATAACGGAAAACCAAATCGACCACGTTCTAATCGACGGTAAATTCTTCTCCAACATCACGAACGTATGCACTTATCGCAGTGCGAATATTGAACCCGACCACTACCTCATTTGGTATGTTCGCTCAAAACTCAACGGTGTACCCCACGCGTCGGAGTGATCCGCCGCGGCTAAACATTGGGCGGCTACAAGATGCGCAGGCTGGAAGTGGCCCTCCCAGCGAAGAGCAGCTAGCGCAGCATCTTTGAAGATGGCTGAGATATTCGATCCGCCATTGAAGCACCGCAACCGCTGCACTAGGCACGGTGGCCGGATCAGAGAAACGACTGGTATGACGGCGAATGTGAGCAGTTAGTTGAGGAGAAGAATGCGGCAAGATTGCTGCAACACCGCATGTGGGCGAACGAGGCACGATACAAATGGGCGCGGAACCGGAAAAACTCGATTTTCCGGAGGAAAAGCGCCAGCAGGAAGAGCAGACTGTGAAGAGACGGAGGAACTGTACCGCGCAATAACGCACGAAAGTTTTGAGAAGTTGAACCGTTCACGGGGCGATGCCACAGCCGATATGTGTAAGGAATAACGGGAACGCGCGCAGGACATGCGGTCCTGCGGTCCGGTCCGAATCTCAGGAAATCCAGGAGGAGATCGGCCGGCTGAAAACAACAAAGCCCTGGAGCTGACTAAACCAGGAGAGCTGTTTAACACGAGCGCTGCACTGCCATGGGTAAAGGGCGGTTCAAAATGATTTTGCTCCACAGCTCATCTGATTCGGTATCATGTTCTGAGTGTCCTCCGTAAATTTGAGCTCATTTGGATGAAAAATGATTTAGCACAAGCCGTTTCATGTTTGCATGCAAATTAGTGTGAGGAAATTTATTTTTCCATTATACTGATAATGACGCTTCGTCATTAAGAGCAAGATTTTGGCAGCGCAGATCATTTGACACTTTACCGGTCGCTATTAAACGCGCTGCTATAGCTATAGTTATATATATATAACAGTAGCGCGACGACAGGTGACCAAATTGGTAGCGGAAAGAGCGCTGCTATTTGATGAACTGTCAAACGTCACTGGTACGGAATACAGCAACAAAATTGAGAGCGAAAATAGTGACTCAACGGAACGAGTGACGAAACTAAAATGAGGCTGCGCGGGTGATTAAAATTCTCACGACGATAATGATGCTCTAAGCGCAGGTTAGAAGCACATAGCTAAAAGGAATACTCAAGAACTTTCACTCAGCGAAAACTGCATCTTAAATAATCGTTCCAATAATTAGTAATCGATTTTAATAGTGACAGGTAAATCTTTAGTCAGAATTCGATGAGCTGTGGAGCAAAATCGATTTTTGAACCACTACTGGGTAATTACACATATTTGGGAGGATGAGGTTCGCCGCAGGAGTGAATGGACGGTGTGTGTCCCAACCACAAAAGGGCGATAAGCGGATTGTAGCAACTACTGCCAATCTCATTGCTGAACGCCGCCTCAAGATACTCTCCGAAATTTTATGCCGCCGACTAACAATTGCAAGAGAGTTCGTGGAGTTACCAAGCGGGATTTATGGGTGAACACTCTACTACAGATCGGTGTTCGCCGTACGTCAGGTATTGCAGAAATGCCGCGATAATGCAACGTACCCACACATCATCTATTCTCGACTTCAAAGCCGCATATTAGTATTTTTTACAATGTAGTATTATGCACTGACCCAGCAACGCGCAGTAGTGCAAGCTATCGCATGGCAGTGCACTGGAGTGTAGGACTACTAAACCCTCTGGGCTTCAACCCTATTTCTCCCGGGACGGCTTTCCAGCATTACTTGTGGAGGATAGGCTGTACTTAATGTACACATTCACACACTCACCATTTGAGACTGCCGTTACGTTGGGATATGGATACTTGGAAGAGTGCGTAACGGCGCATGCCATTGTCAGGCTGATACAACACTGAAGCTGACTATGGCGCCCCTAACCCCGAATCCCAAGGTGTTAGGCGACCGCCGAGGGGATAAATGACCTGGGAGGTGAACAATTAGCCAGGTCGTTAACGGAGCCTGAAGGTTCCAAGAGTGGGGCTGCTTCGACGGCAAGGGTGGCAGTGGGTGGTACCCAGACACCCAAGTGGTGCACAGTGGTGTAAGCGAAAAGTGAGGGGTATTCTCGTATACCTCCACAGAGTGAGGGACCGAGTGTATGGGTGAACACAAGTTTGGTTTGGTTTATTGGACTATAGGCTGTAAGCACGTTACCCTGCTTAAATATTATACACAAAATTAAGTTATACAGTTGTCCTCTTAAATATAATCTTAACTTTATACGAATCACTTCGTTGTCATAGTTGTGGAAATAACATCCTGTAGTCTGTTGAAATCATTCATGAACCTACTAGTTGGCTCATGTTGCGATAGTCAGTACATCAGAAGTCGAGCACATCTGTATATGGAGGCCATATACAGATGTGCTCGACTTGCGGATACGCATATAGTTCCTCGATCTGAATGGAGGATCAAAGACTCTCCGACGAGAACAGTAACCGGACTGTGAAGTGAAGCCGGTTGTAAAGATACGGACGCTGATCCGCCCCTTCAAAATGTTGCAGAAAACACTATGTCAGCGATCTTGTGCCTGCTATTGATGGTGTCGAAATCAACCAATGATCAGAGATCTTCATACTCCGATAACTGTTCTCCATCCAAGATTTCTCACAGCAAATTTCAAAACTTCCGCTGTACTTCCAGCCGTTGAATGTGTACGTTGTATTGCCGCCACACCACACTCGCGAAGTCCAGTTTAGTCCTAACCAGGCCGGTATATATTGTTAGGATTGTGAGTATCGGTAAGATCACGCCAAACCGTTGGATAAGCGCAAAAGTTGCAGTGACTCTTTAATGACTCTATTGATATGGTCGTTGAATGTCGTGACTGATCCATTATTACGCCCAAATCCCGAACGTTATCTACTCGTTGAAGAATTGCCAGTCCCAAACTGTACGTAAATGATATCGGCTGAACTCTCCTGGTGTAAGTAATCACCGAGCATTTGCTTTGATTAACGCTTAGTCCATTTCCGCTAACAAATCTTTCGAAGTTGTGAAGATCCTTTGCAGCAAAATACAGTCATTAAGGACTTTTACTGGCATGAAAGTTTTATGTCGTCAGCATAGATAAGCACAATCGTTATGAAAAAAGGCATCTGATCCATGACCATGACTACCCTGCGGTACTCCTGAATTAAATTCGAAGGAAGCCGATGAATTGTTGAAAACTTTCACATACCGAATTCTGCTCAACAGATATGTTTTAATCCATTCGAACAGCATTCCTCTGATACCAAAGTCTGCTACTGCGCGCATTATGCATCCACCAACAACATTGAATGCCTTGCTCATATCCGTATAGACACAAGTAAGATTCGCATGGTACGCATGGTCGGTAGTGTTAGAATGATCTGAAGTCTGGTAAGGCCGGGCAGGAGTGTCGGGAGCAGATACCTCTGCGGCACCGCAGAATTAGAGGATACGAAAGTCTCGCTATCCCTGGCAGGAGTGTGGGGGGTTGATGCTTCTGCGGCCCTCAGAAATTGGAGACAGAAGGTAAGTGGTGCCACTCGTTGCAGGATGGGAACCACCACACTGACGGAGGACTACCAGTTAAACGAATTATTATCCTAAATCTATTTTAAAAAATTACTTATTCACTTATTAATCCTATCCAAGTCTTAAGGTGAAGGTGGGTTGAGTACCAAAACAAAGCTTTGAAAGTATTTGACAATAAAACTTCATACTGTAGTAGATATGTCGTATTAAAAAAACAAAGAATAAGGGTGGTTCAAAAACGACCCAGCACCACCAGCCCACTCCATTCCGTCCCATGCTGAGTGTCCTCTAAAACCGATTTGAACAAAAAGTGATTGAGCGCATCCGGTTCAAGATTGTATGAAAACTAGTATGGAAGCTAAACATTTTATTACACTGGCTACAGTGCCTCCCTCCATACGCTGGCGAAAAGAGAACCCACATAGCTGAAAGCAACATTCCAGAGACTTCACCGAAAGAAACCGCACCGCAGGAAAGATCCATTGATTACGTAACGCAAAAATAGCATTTTATACCCCACTCACCCCATGTCACAATTTTATGAAGCATCTCCCTAGTGCGGTAGATATCACAGAAAAATTCTGGGTATTTTGTTGAATTGCACGTTTCCTGATGCCTTCTAAGAAGCTAATTATCATGCTAAAGTTTCGCAACCTCGATTAAAATCGACTCGCAACTATTGGAACGACCATTCAATATGGATTGTCAATGTAAACCGGCATTACCATTAATGTGCAAAAATACACATTTTTTATGGCATATGAAGCTGTCAAAATAATGAGTATTTTGAAATTTTGAATAATGCGTGAATTATCCCACTTTCATGCACAGCATTTACCCATTAATGGGTGAAAACCTGTTGAGCTCTTCTGTAATTTCACCACGTTTCTGTTTCGAAAGCGGAGGAAATAGCTGGTTATTTCGCCAGTTCTTGGTTTGAAAAACGAGCAAAAATGTTTTCAACATAACCGCGAGTAGACGCAGGACTTGTATAAACGTAACGTATTTACATATAACTTTTGGATCTATGAAGTTTGATTATAGGTATTGATATTGGAAACGACAACTTCTATGCTGTGTAGAATTATTAGCAATTTGTTTATTCCAAACTTCAAATAAAACTCAAATTAAAATACATGAATTGCTTTGTTTCTAACTATTAGTCCTTATTTACTCAAACTAATGTACGGCATTTATAGATTTCTCATGGATGATAGTATTGAAATTTAAAAATTCTATTTGTAAAATTTTCAAAATTTGGGCAAATGTGCTATTTTAGGAATTGTCCGTTTCCAAACAAAGAAATACAGCACCAATTTCGTTGCTCACAACAATAAAAAACAAGTCAAGAGCAATAACCCTACTAACATAGAGGAGGTACTGCGATACGCCAACGAAAATTATTTAATGTTTTGATTCCAAACTCGAGTCACGTCAAGTTTATAAATACTTTCTCAGAAAATGTAAAACAAAGAAAAAGATAAAGTTTATTTAAATATTCTTCTGAAATTATTTTTGCAAACATTTACATGTAATACAGCGAAATTTTCAATCTAAAACGGATATTACCACTATTGCTTATTATGCATCTTTAATTGCTAATGTCTTCTGCAAATAAATGAAAGTAATTATTTTAATCAGATTTTATTTTCATCAGTGTAGTTGATTTTTTTTGCTAGGAAATCAGAGCTGTTATATTATAAACCGTTTTTAATGTACGGTCGTTTAGCTCAAGAAACTTAACATATGGTCACGATCATACGACTCCGTACCCATCCCGGATCATGTGGATTATGAAACCAAGCTCTAATTTTATTCTTCTTCATCAACCACCGCTGCCCTCGTTGCCTCAGCCATCATCGGCCTCTAGTGTGAATCCCGAGCGATGCTATGGACGATTGCATCCATCGCAACCGACACCACTGCAGCCGACCTCATCAAGCACAGAAATGCGACGCCACTTCTTTCATGTATTCGCAGACCCACCAGCAGTTCTACCGCTGGTGACTGCATACTGTCGCTGTGTGGGTAAACACAGCGAACGAACGAACGATACGAAAATGTGTGAGCAAAAGCACGTCAGTACGCGCTGCTGTCACAAATTAATGACCGCACACGGCAGGCACTTCTTCTTTATACACAAAGAAAATCTTCCGTAGACCCGAAGGCCCGTGACATACCGCATTCTGATGTCCGTGTTAGGAACGCACGGGATTGGTTACGTATGAAATTTTACTGGCTTTGACAAGAATGGAAATTTTCAATAGCTTATATATCGTAAATAATCCTAAGTTTTAATAAAATAGGTAAAATGGAGAGTGTCCGAGTCGATTGATATATAAATCTTAAAAATCCATCGAAAGATAAAGGCGCTAGTAACGTTCGAAATCTTCCCTTCCAGCGTAACGCTCTCGATTTCCAAAAATCTAAATTACACCTAGTATAGTAAAGAAAGACGTAAGTCCTACGTCAAAAGACGTTACTAAATTGTTGTAATGTTCAATGCAATATTTAACATTGATATTTAACGTGTATTTGCATAGAATTTAGTTTGTCGCGGATTTGGCGCATAAAGGATTTTCATGTCACGCGAAATGGCGTGGATTTGATTTTAGTCGGCGGATTTGGCGCGCAAATATTTCAGGATCTCCGTAACAACCCTGCAATTTCTATCCCGAAGGGAATTGAAAGATTTGATATTGATCTCTATCATTGGCTCTCTGAAGAACCGTTTGTTTTTGGACATACATGCTGCATCATGTGGCTTTTCTTCAGCCTGTCTCGACTCATCACCGATGCCGGCCGGTCTCAGCTCGACTCGCTGCTGCTGCCGGTATCTGCTCAGCATTGCTGCTTTGTCGGGTCTGTAGGGTGGACTGCTGTACTGGCTAGGTTTCAGCTGAGATGGTGGCTTCGATGACTTCATTCCCTGCTAAAAGGTGTGAGTGCTGTCGGTGATGCGGTGCTTCGCTTGTCCCGTCAGAATGAAAGGAAAAAATCGCGTTGCGCTATTTTATGGCTCTCGGCAGACCCAGCGGCTGCTCATTCGCTGCTGTCTGCACCAATCAGAACGTGGTAATGGAATGATGCAAGAATTATGCGGTACCCATATTTAAGGTTCTTGATCTCAATGTTTTTCGAAAAAGTTTCATGCCTATTGAAACAAGTTTTCGGGTCTTATAGCATGAACATGAAAGGCATACTTGAAATCTGTCGATTGAGGGCTTACCGCAGAAATTCGTCCATCGAGACGAACGCATTAGCGTTTAAAATCTTTCAACACAGCGTAACGCGGTCGATTTGAATATTTTGAAATGACACCGGTATAAAGAGACGTAAGTCCTACGTCAAAAAGGTAAGCCAGTACATAGTAATATTAATAAGAAAGTATATATTCAATACAGTTGTTTTTTCTCGCTATTACAGGATGTTACTTATTTAATGCTCTGCCATAAAATTATGTGAGAAAATAAACCATCGCCGAAATTTGTCTCGACGGACTCTGCTCTGGATATGTAAACGCTGTTTAAGTACCGCAGCGTCCAGCGAAGTACACCACGACGCTATTCGGACGTATTTGTAGGGAGCAGAGACCTTGGCGGACGGCCACTAATGGATCGGGGTGGGTTCTTGCAAAACCAAACATCAGTTGCTCCTCGTTTAGGGAGCGGAGACCTGGCGGACGGCCACTCAAGGATCGGTTCTGTGCAGCTCACTTCAACCAAACTGATGCTCCGCGATTTACAGAGAGCAGAAACCTTGGCGAACCACAACTCATGGATCTGCGCCTGAGCGATACTTCAAATGAAAATGGGTGACTCCACCTTGCATCACACTTCTCTTTAATGTGAAAAGTGCTAGATGTTTGTTTTATATTATATTTTACCAATCTAAATACATTGAATTGTGCTAATTCATAAGAATAAATGTTTTTATTACATACAAATTCAAAGAAAATCAAGAATCCAAATTTTCATTCGCACGCTAAAATGGGATTGTTTACTCCTTTTCTCAAATTAAAATTTGCAATAAAGTGTAAATTTACCCTTGATTTTGACGTACAGGCCGTTTACCATTAATGAGTAAACGCTGTTTACTCTTTTAATGAGTTGAACTATTTAACTTCATAATGGGTTTTTTACCCAATAAAAAGTACTTTGCCGGCACAGTGTATGGAGTTGAAGCTCTTGAATATTTCTCCAGTCATATGGTCTCTCGCCCAGGGCCCAATGACGAAGCACCACAATCAGAATAATGTAAATTCAACCTCCATATAAACTGTCATACAAACCTGAAACAACTTGTGCACGGTAAGCCTCTATTCAAACCAGCCCCAACCATCGGATGACACCCAAATTATAAATCAATCGACTGAGCGTGGCAGAGCAAAATTATTTTTGAGCCACCTACAGTTTGTTGCTGCCGGTGCGTTGTTTTCATTCGCTCCCGATCAGTTTTTAATCGTTTTTTCGGGCAAAATAGCAGTTTATATTAAGTTTTCGGTTTAAAAAGTGACTGATTTCGAAAAGTGATGTTTAATTTGCATTCCATCAACATTTCGGGCTCCTCATATGGAGAAGTGAGTGAAAACTTGATTTTTCAGTCCTTTGAGAAGAAGTGAAGTGCAGTGATAAGCCCACCAAATCGGAACGGCTAAAAATTGGCACGAAACTGCTGATTTATGATTTATTCGAGCCGAAATGCATAAGACTCTTTAGATAAACATGTTCATTATCACGGGAAGTGAATAAATATGCTGTGAGCAGGTTAGTAATTTGAATATTAAACTTTTGTTTGATGCTGTTCGATGCATTCGAATGTTGGTGGGAGAGGAGTGCGGGAGGTGTGGGTTGGCCGTGGAAGGTCCGCGTATATTGGCGGCCATCGTGGTACTCTTCAACTATGTCCTGTAATCACAAACTGACGTTCACATTCCGATGGTTGCTGTTATTTATAGATGGTGAAAAGTGTTTTATTCTGATCCTTATTTTGATTCGATAATGGTAATTATCGATTGTTGATGTTTGGTCTCCGCGTGGCTCGGTGATATTGTTGACTTGATCGTATGTCGTGACGTGTTTTGGTTTTGCAATTGTTTTGAATTGGCGGTAACTGTGTTTTAGATTTGGTAACTTCACCTGGGCTTCGAAATATAGGGGTACTACCTGCAAAGTACCGTCCGAGACCTATTGGCAGCATCAAACCCGGTAGGTGAGTGTTAGGCACGCGTGACGTGCCGGGTGTTCACGAGGTGCACAGAGTGGATACAATGGGAGAAGGGGATTACAACCCCCACTGAGTGAGTGACTGAATGTCAAAGAGGGTGCACAAGTGGTCAAGCGATAGACTGATGTATGAGCGAGCATCTAGACTCGCATGGTACGTGTGGCCAGAGTGACTGTTTAGGGTAGTGTGTGATCCGGCTGCCAGGGACGGATTGAGTGAAGCCTCGCAGACCTGAAGGAGTGTCGGGGGTTGATGCTCTGGCACCTCAGAAATAGGAGACATGAAAGGTTCTGCCTCGTAGCTGAGGTAGGGAGGGCATAGGAGCCACAACTAGGGTCGCCTCCGGCTTGCAGAGGCAAGTGGTGCCACTCTGTTGCAGGACGGGTGAACATCATACTGAATGAGAGTGTTTGTGGTGAGATGGCAGCATATTCCAGGTTACCCGTAGCAACCCTTGTGTAACTCGAGCAACATAGGCAGGAGAGTGTTAGGCACATGTGGTGCCAGTGTGTCTTGTGCAAATGTGTTGCATATTTTTGAAGAATGCACAATGACTGAGAGGAAGGAGTTACCAAGCAGCAGCATCTTTCAAATAGGTGTTTGTTCTAATAAATTGCATTGAAGACATTGGCATAGTCAATGTCAACTTCTCTCCACGAACAGCCTCAATAGCCGTGTGGTGTCGGCAGTTGGTCATCTGGCTAAGAATAACATTACGGATTGCCTGTTCCAGTGGTAAAAGTCCACCATACAGGTGACCTCTAATTCTCGGTGTGATGCGGCTTTATGCTTACCGCCTACGAATGAATGGTTAGGGGTCTTAAGAACCTAACTGCAAACGGAGCCTGAAGCACCAGGGCCCCTTCAAGTATTTAGCCCTCGCTGCGTTAACCGGAGCTATGGGCTCAGTTGACTTTTACTTCCGAGATAATCGACTTGTATTCAACCTCAACGTGAGGTTAAATAAGAGTGGGTTTATGAATATGTGTTTTACTTAGTTTTCAACAAATTGTCACCTATATGGATCTCGCATTATGCGTTTTTCAAGTGTATCTGTGTCTCGTCTTTGACGTTCGGCTTTGCACTTTTGTTTAATCTCAACTGAGGTTAAATAAGAGTGGTGCTAGAATATGTTTTACTTAGATTTCAACAAACTTTCACCTATATGGATTCGCATTATGCGTTTTGCTCTTCTCGTCACTAAGTGTATGTAAAGGCTATAATACTCTTCAAAACAAAATTTTGATAGGAGGCCCGGAGGGCCGATTTTATATACCGATCGACTCAGCTCGACGAATTGAGGTGATGTCTGTATGTGTGGATGTATGTGTGTGTGTGTATGTGTATGTAGTGTGTATGACAAATTTTGTAGACACATTTTTGAACTTCCATTGTCCGAGTCGCAAAAGTTGCAGTCGACGGAATTCAGTCCCATTGTTTGCTATTGAAAATTAGATCCATAGCCATCGCAATCTGGAGTTAGGCGAGTTAGCGTTAGCGTTAGCGTTAGCGTTAGCGTTAGCGTTGTTACGGTATACTTCGTGATTGGACAAGTGATACTATGTTTCTTATGGAATCCTTATCCAGATTATCGGAAATCAAGGTGGGAATTACCCTTGATTCCAATCTAAGATAAAAATGGCATAAGTCGAGGATTACTACCCGGCCAGCCCATCTTTACCGTAACTAGGGATAGGAAAGAAAGTTGATGTAGAGCTTATTAACGAGAGGCCCCGACTTGGACGCCCTAGCTACGGAGTTGGTGGTTGGGTAGGGTAAGGTAGGTCATGGAGGTTTGCCTCGCTGGCAATTCGACCCACAGACTATGTTGTTTACCTGTTTTTATTTAAACTCTTGCGCCGGCTGTCGAAAGAGTGTGCTTATATCGATTCTATTTACAGTTTATTCTTTAAGAATTTACAGGCGATTTCTTAACCTACTATTATCATCCGTTGAACGAATCTAAATTTACAAATTTGTACTTTCTGCTCAGTGAGCAAAACGATTCTTCTAGGTTCATCGAATACAAAAATCAAACCATGCCTTTTCAAGATAATTATAATAAACATTTTACAAAGTTTTATTTAGTATCATCGATTTCTGATATAAAATTCAACAGCTCTGTGACGTAAACGGCCTAAATGCAACCACCAGAAAATTTTCCTCACGCGCTTATTCACCTAAACAATATCCACATAGTAATAGTATGGTACTTCCTTTTGCGTTGTACAAATATGTTCATTTCACAAAAAACATGACTCTTCTTTTCTCCATTCCATCAAACGTTTCACTCAAATTTCAGATTCACTTCAATTTAATAAAACACGCTCGGATGAATAAAAAAATAAATAAATAAAATATAAATCAATAATAAATAGATCAATAAAAATAAATAATCCACAATCACTCGCGAGCGCGTTACTTGTTTGGGTTTGTGGATCCAAAAGCTCTAGAACTGAACACTCCATTAAGGCCCAATCAAAATAAAAGTTGCCAAAACAATACTACGAGCATGGAATCAGTGCCAACCCCAATGTGCGACTTCATTATAAGAAACTTTGGTCCGGAATGCAATTTGGTCCATGCAGCATAATATAATTTAGCGGGTACCAGTACAGGTTCATAAGGACCAGTCATGAATTTAGCCAGTCAGTTCGCTGAGTGCATGCTTGGATAACTCATTCAGTTGCATTATTCTATTCGTTTTACCTGAAGTTATCTCCGTGCGTGGTTATTGTTCATACTGTGAAGATGACGTATTTCGGCTTCAACCCCGCCAGATAGGCGAATTTAGTCTGTGGCTGCAGCGCATTCCTGGTGATGGAAATTGTTTGAAGCCTGTTCACCAGATAATGGAATTCATAAAAGATATTTTAGTTACTAGATAAATATTGTCGCTGTCGTCGCTGTCCGGAACATCTTTTGCTGGCGAGGATAGGGGAGTCAAATGTCAAGGAAAATCCATACGATTTGACAGCTATGTACCAACATGTTTGGGACTGCAGAACAAAGGGAACAGAAGCGACAATCTTTATCTAGTAACTAAAATCTTTTAATTCATCCTGAAGTCACCTTTTCTGCTGCGGTGTCTCAGGTGCGAGCATCGATTGTGTATCTGCGAAACAATTTTTCTAGATATTGGGCTTATTTGGTCCCATTTGTGAGGATTTCGTGACGCAGGATTTCGTCGACGTGTATGATCGAGTTTGGAAATATCTGGAGTGTTGGCCCAAGAAGGCTGGGGCGGTGAAGACTGTATATCCGTTGCGTGTGATCTCTATATGTTAGCATTACGTCTGGGATGAACGCACGGCGCATTATAGAATATCCCAACAAGCTCTCTTCCGCCAGAAAGATTGCCATGTATTACACCGGTGCACATTACGACAGTGTTTTGTTCTTCGCTCGCTTTGATCGTCAAAAGCCTGAAATATCAGTGACATTCCGAGAGCAGGGCATGGGCTTGCGTCGCCATTTATGGACAGCATGCCATATATCAATCATTTCTACATCAAATTGGTGTTCCCCAGATGACTCAGCGGTTTCCGCCTTAATAGCCGTTATTGGGAAATTCTCCAGTCTCACTCAGACTCACATTCTGGTGAGTACATGGGTAGTAATCTTGATTATATTAATAATGTTTTATTTATTGTAGCTCCAGGTATTGTTGGCCGATTTGATTTTGAAGAAGTGATTCTAAAGTTTTTTCGCTCGCCGAAGTATTCGGCTTAAGTATTATAGTGATACATCGGATATACAGATGAGCAACTTATACTACCCGCACTCGCAACTTATCTCCGATAAGAATTTACGTGGCAACAGTAACAGCGGTTTCATCAATGGCAGCGTTCTTTCAGTCCAACCCCTATGCTTTGTCGCTCCGGCAAAGAAAACAAGATCAGGCAACCTTTTGGGATAATTTGTGGTGGTGTATGCACGTGGTAGACGAGAATCACATCACTCCTGTCAAATCTCTTTCATCTACGTTACAACTTCTGCGGTATCTCCTGTACTGACTGGTGTAAACATTCCCACCATCATCTCGCCTGTTCATTCAACTCCGCCTTCCAGTGTCTCGGACGCGCCACATGCATCCCTGCCGTCAATTGGTGTAGTTGTATCCTACTCCTTTAGGGCAGCCCGATTCAGTTAATAATACTGATTGCTTTCTCAAGATGGTCTCTTGGAACGTGTCAGGATGTCGGACACGCAAGAAGCGGAGTGATATCGACTATTGTCTGCATCAGAATGGAGTTGCAATTGCTTTTCTACAGGAGGCGAACATCGATGCTGCAAGGTCCGATACAAGCAATTTCGTTTGGCTTACTGGAAGCACTCGCATAAACCGAAAGCGTAATTTGGCTATTCTCGTTTCAAATGGCATAATATCCGTAAGTGATGTTAATTCCCTAGGATCGTACATCTTGACGGCGAATGTTTGCTACACCATTGGTCTTTCAACCCATCGTGTGATAGTTGTGTCATCGCAATCTGGAGTTTGGCCAAAAACTGTTTTGCGTATAAAAAAAGCAAAATGTTCTACACTGAATTTTCCTAGATTCGAACTGTGACCTCTGGGTGGAAGGCGCTGCCATACCACAAAACCATCGAGACACACATGGTATGAGTAAATATAAGTTGTACAGATTCATCAAATTGGTATACCATTTCTTTTCAAAGCCACAGAGTTCACTCTGCAGGGTAACGGTACCAATATTGAAGTATTATTGAATCAAGAAAGAAAATATATTTGATAAAATCAATAGTGGTTCTAAATTGATAGTTTTAATGCATTAACTGATAGACAAACTTTGAATTTGCTAGAAATGAATTGGATCTATTTCTGCCTTGATAATTAATCTAAATTTTCTTGAGGTAAAATGAACTCATATATGCCGTCGCAAGCATAATCGTCCAATATTGGTTTTGCATGGAAGAAAATATGGAATAACATGCTTGCGGCGGCAGTATATAGGTAGGAAAGCAATTTGTTGGGGAAATTATTGTTTTCAATTAGTATTTATAATGGCATAATTACAACGTGTTGCTTCAAGAAAGCAAACGTTGAGGAATGCAATGATGAACAATATTAGAACCCATTGTCTTCACTGAAGGCATGATCCTATAAGTGTTTATTTGGGAACCTCTAACGAAGAAAAAACTGTTCAATAATTAACGTTTCTCTTTACTAAATGTAATCAGGCCCATTTTTTCTATTATTTTCTATCATGCGCCTGCATACCCTATATACGAGTGAACTTCACGTGGCAGCTATTTTGTGGCGTTCAATCAGCGTATGGTAGCGCAGCTGGTGTACGTGAGGACGCTATGAAGCTATTTCGGCGGGAGCGAACGGCACTGCATTCGCTTGCCGTCGGATGAATATCGCAAAAGGAAGCATCACCACACACGCTTTCGCCTGACGAAGCGAGTAAACAAATGGGGGCGGTGATGCTTTTTATTTCACCAAGGGATATAAGGCGTCAATATCAAAATGATTGTTAAAACGTTAAAAACATTTTACCGAAAATAGTTGATTTTTCTCGAAATTTAATTTACTTTTAGATTGTCAACATGAAAGTCTAATTATTTCGATTAAAAACATGTGTAGATATGTAGCCTAACATATAGGTGAAGATTTCGCTATCTGCTGGTGTTGATTGCGGGAGTGCTCTCGGCTCTCAGATTTGACAAATCGATGTTTTAATTCAAACGCAGAGAAGTCGTTTTAAAAATTTAGTATTGAGTTATAGAAAGAAAAATTGTTTATAAATATGTTTTCGAAAAAATGAGAATCGAACGAGCGTCGAACTTAGATCCTAGTGAGAGGCTAGAACGTTACCCTCAGCTATCTTTACTCCTTAGATGAGCGGTGATCGAAGTATAACAGGTTATACGCAATTTGCACTGATCATCGGTGCTTGTGCATTCGTGGCAACCCACCGGATGCTGTGTTTAGGTTCCGTGGCATATTTAAATCATCTGACATTGAAAAACATATACGATTGAGTCTACGTCATGTGCTTTTGTGTCAATTCATTCAGATATGTCACCTAATATTCATAGTGTTTTGATGTGCAGGGAAGCAACATCACTTTCAACGTTTAATTTGAATCCTGTAATGCATTCTTCCTGCCGTTACAGCAAATAATCTATATTGGCACAGTATATGTAGAACATGGCTTTTCTAAAATTAGTTTGTAAAAAACAATTTATTTTAGTAAATGGTTTTGATTTTCTACAAATATTAACCTACTATATTCCTACCTTTCGCTTGATATCTTCTGTGAGGTTTTGATAGTTATTTAATTCATGCTAATAAGTCCTAAATCTTGGACTTCGCTAGACCAATTAATAACCCCATTCATAGTGATAATAATATGTTTGAAGTTTTCAAATATCACCTGGATTATGTGGAGAAGCTGAGTTTTGGAAGGATTCGAGAAAATGTTCCATTCTTTAAGTCAACGGAAAATGTATCCAAACTTTCTCACAATCCAAGCATGTGTTTGGATCATGTAGTAACCTAGTTCGATCATTTTTGTGTATGACTATCTGGAGGTTAAATTTCAAAACGTGTCTTATGGTGGACTTCTGGTGCGAACATTTTTCGACAGCTCTGCCCTACAGTTTGTTGTTTTAATTTAACTAATAATCGATTTAAAGCACTAGTTTGTAAACTTATACTGAATTAGTTATTATTAGTATCAGTATAGTACTGCAACTAGCGCCATTTTTGTTATTAGTGCAAAAGAAACAAATAATGAGGCAGAGTTGTATAAACTTCGCACTAGAAATGGTGACATCACGTTTGAAATTCAACCTTGAATGAGTTATTGACAAACACTAAATGTATAGGTTTGATAATTATTAAATTATATATAATATTAGGTATGCAATCAGTATGATATAAAGTATTATATATTGCCCAAGTATGCTGATTTAGGTAACACCAGCTCTGTCACGAGTAATCTATCAGATTGTGGCATGGATAGTTTACCTGTATGGAGTGAACTGGTAAATAATTTTGGATCTTTTGGATTTTGATACAAAAGCAAATTAAAATTAATTAGTTCTAATTCAACCTTCGTACCATCACTGTGAAATGCTTCCAGAAAAAAAAGCAACATAGTAGAATTATCTTCAGATTTTATAAGGTCGGATCTAATTCGTTAATTTTAGTTGAAAATGGTTGAATGTCAATGACAAAAAGAAGTGCTATCAGCAAAAATAAATTCTTACCAATCATACAATTTAAAACAATAATTTTAAAAAGGCCAGCTTATTGATTGGGACAGCAGCCTGCTGGATTCTGACTTCAAACTGGAAGTACTCGACTGTTTGCCAACTGGAAACATTTTTGTTCTATATCCCGGATTTTTGTAATACTAAAATAAAACGTCACTGCATTCGTTCAGTCGCTTGCCGTTGGATGAATATTGCAGAAGAAAGCATCAACACGCCCCATTGGCAAATCACCCCGGCAAGGGTGAAGGGCTCAATTTTAAAATGATTGTTAAAATGTTAAACACATTTTAGCCGAAAATAGTTAGATTTTCGGGTTTGAAATTTAATTTTCTTTTAGATTGGCAACATGAAAGTCTATATTGATTAAAAGACATGTGTAGATATGTAGTCTAACATATATATGTTATACTTCGGCTACCTGTTGGTGGTGTTGATTGCGTGGGAGTTCTCTCGCCTCTCAGATTTGGAAATCGATGTTTTAATGTTAACGATGTTAAAAATGTGGTATTGAGTTATAGAAAATAAAAATTGTTATAAATATGTTTTGAAAAAATGAGAATCGAACGAGCGTCGAACACAGATTCTTTGAGTGAGAGGTAGAACGTTACCCTCAGCTATCTTTACATCTTAGATGAGTGGTGATCGAAGTATAACGGTTATATGCAATTTGCACTTATCATCGGCTGCTTGTGCATTCGTGCGGCAACGCAATGGTGCTATGTTTTAGGTTCCGTGGCATATTTAAATCATCTGACGTTGAAAAACATATACGATTGAGTTTACGTCATGTGCTTTTGTGTCAATTCATTCAAATATGTCACCTAATATTCATAATGTTTTGGTGTGGGGAAGCAAATCTCAGAATCAATTTCAACATTTATTTTGAATCCACTATAATGCATTTTTCCTGGCGTTGCAGCAAATAATTCATATTGGCGCATATAGTAAAACATGGCTGGTCTATCAATTAGTTTGTAAAAAACAATTTATTTTAGTAAATGGTTTTGATTTTCTAAAATACTTACTATATTTGTACTTTTTCGCTTGCATACCTTCAGTGTGTTTTGATTGTTAATTAATTCATGCTATACTTAAGTCCCAAATCTTGGACTTCGCTAGACCAATTGGAACCCCATTCATAGTGACAACACATCTGTTTGAAGATTTCAAATAGCACTCGGATTATGTGAGAAGCTGAGATTCGATAGGATTTGAAGAAAAATTTCTTTTGGCAAGTCAATGGAAATGTATCCAAACTTTTCTACAATCCAAGCATGTTTTGGATCATGTAGTAATCTAAGTTCGATTATTTAGTTTGTCGATTACTCATACCAGAAGTAAATTTTAAACGTGTTTTATGTGGACTTCTGGTGCGGATATTTTCGACATTTATCCTCTGAATGAGTTATTGACAAACTACTAAAGTATCAAACCTATATACTTAAATGATCGAAAACATCCTTGCTATATTCCCTAACAATTTACTAAGGCAATCAACGATTTTGATTTCCTGATAGAATAATATCAGGTATGCAATCAGTAGATATAAAGTATTGACATTATTGGCCCAAGTATGCTGATTTCGGTAACACCTTGTCACGAGTAATCTATCAGATTTGTACAGGATAGTTTACCTGTCTGATTGATAATTTTAGATCAGTTCATTATAATATATAAAACAAATTAATAGAATTAATTTTAATAAAACCTTCAGTTAATCACCTGAAATGCTCTCCATATGAAGAAAAGCAACCATAGTAGAATTCTTCAAATTTTATTAGGTCGGATCAAATTCGTAAATCTTAGTTAAAAGTGGTTGAATGTCAATGACAAAACTGAACTGCTATCAGTAAAAATGAATTTTATCTATATGAAGAATCATACTATTCAAAACAATAATTTTAAAAAGGCTAACTTATTGATGGGTGCCAGAAGCCTAGCTGATTCTGACTTCAAAACAAGAAACATCGAAAGTTTGTCAAATGATCAACATTATGGATCATATATCCAAAACTATGGATCATATTACCGAAGTTGATCAAATCACGATAAAAATTGCGCAAAATTGTATTTTATGGATCAAAATGTAGTTTTCTGGATCATTTTCCAAATGGATGATGGGAAAATAGCAGAATGAATATTGTTTTCTTGACTCGTTTAAAGGTACATACCTTTTCCAATTATTTGGTTTATTTTTAGCTTAGTTATGTTTAGTTATGGATCTTAAAATTAATCTTTATGGATACGCCTGAGCTATTTTTTGATTTAAGAGCGTTTTATGGAACATTCAGATGTTATTTTGGATGGTTTTCCATTTTTCTGGATCGTTTTTGTGCATTTAACGGTACAAAGTAAGGCTGCCATAAACAAATGTGAAAAATATGTTTGTCAACCCTTTTGAACGAGCGAGAAAGGCATCATCACCGCTAGGTGGTTTAACTGGTTTTTAACAATGTACTTTGTGTTTGTCACTTATATGGATTCGCATTATGCGTTTTTCACAGTAATCTGTGTTTCGTCTTTGACGTTCGTCCATTGTTACGTCCTCAGTGCTTTTGTGACACTCTCTTGGTCCTTAGCTGACTGCGTGTGAGTCTACATAATTGGCTTTCTTCCTATAAATGGTATATCACATGCATTTGCATTTGTAACTTATCCAGATATTTTATGCTTCGCGTTTCATTGCGTGTTTTCGCGTAAGGCGCTTATAAGACCGGTTGTCCTCTACGGACATGAAACATGGACAATGTCGAGGAGGACTTGCAAGCACTCGAGTATTCGAGAGACGGGGCTTAGGACCATCTTTGCGGTGTGAAGAAGACGGTGTGGCGGCGAAGAATGAACATGAGCTCGCCAACTCTACGGGAACCAGTATCCAGAAGGTAGCTAAGCCGAAGGGTCGATGGGCAACATGTAAGAATGCCGACAGCAACCCTGCAAAGATGGTGTTCGCTTCGATCCGGCAGGTACGAGAGGCGTGGAGCGCAGCGAGCGAGATGGGCAGACCAGGTGCAAAACGACTTGCGAGCGGGGCGTATCCGAGGATGGAGAGATGCGGCCTCGAACGTATTGTGGCGTCAAATTGTTATTCAGTGTTATCTGTTTAGATGTTAACTAAATAATGAATGAAATTCATTCGTTTTACAAATGCATCGTAGATGGTATTATTATTGTATCCTCCTCTCAGAAACCTATTCCATTCTCCTTCCAACTTCCACTTCCTCTTCCTTTTCCCTTTCACTTCTTTTCCGTCAGGTAAATGATGAGAAAGGCCATTGAAGGCGATGGCACAAATCTCCAAATTGAGGGAACGTGCCCCTGAGCCGACGTTCTGATACCTGATGGGTACCTGCAGGTTACCCGTAGCATCCCTTGTTGTAACTCGAGCAACATAGGCAGGAGAGAGAAGCACATGTGGTGCCAGTGTGTCTTGTGGAAATGTGTTGCATGGGAGTGTAGGAAAGTCGAGGCGCATACGTGCACTTGTGTACGTCATGTAGGGGGAATGCACAATGACTGGAGAGGAAGGAGTTACCAAGCAGCACGCGCAACATCTTTCAAATAGGTGTTTGTTCCTAATAAATTGCATTGAAGACATTGCACAAGACAGTTTCATTTGCTTAAGTGCGTCGCAATATTCTACCCATCTGACTTCTGTGGTTAAAAATTGGATGCGTTTCTCTATCAGAAACAAAACAGATAGGGTAAAGTGCCCCAATAGTGGACCCCAACAATAGTGGCTCCGTATAGTTTTCATTTATTACAGCACAATGTCAAATGTTGTTAAGAAATTTATCGGGGAATTCCACTACAGTCCAATGATTTGATTACATGCATTGAAATGGCATGGAAAGGAAATTAGGTGATTTTTACAATTCTATAAAAATAAAACACCAGAGTGTCCATTAGAGTGATTCAAATTTTGACTTTTGCTCCCCATGCTTAAACGATGACAGCCATTTTAATAATCGTCCTAAATTTTAAGCTAATTTGGATGTAATTTGACTGAGCACAAGCAGTTTGAAGCTTGTATGAAAATTACTATGAAAACAGTAACTTTTGCGAAAAACCCCATCATTGCCCATTAAGCTCTAAAAATGTATGAATACATTAGTAGGAAATTTTACAAGGGAAAATATCGTCGTTGTTTAAACGATTTGATGCTGGCAACAAAGTTATAAGGAAATACTCAATTGTGTAATTCAATTTAACAGCAAAAGAATAAATCAATATCAATAATGAGGAATTTTTTTTTTTTTATAATTTGCTTCATAAAGTCAGATTGCTTCGCAACAACAACGACTTTCAGCTTAGGATCTACTCCGATGGCGCTGCGTTAAATATATTCCAATAGATTCTGGACTGCTTCACGAAACGATCCTTTACATATGTGGCAATTTCTAGTAATTTCTATATAACCTTCGAACGGCAAGTGCACAACTAAATTACATCCAAATCAGCTTAAAAATTTGGGAGACTATTAAAATATCAAAACAGTCGTTTAAGCACAGGAGCGAAAAGTAAAAATTTGAATCACTCTAGTGTCCATTATAGAATATTTTGGGGTGGTCCATAATAGGAAGAAGAACGCCCTGAAACGGGACATGAAAATCAAATGAAGTGTCGACTATAGGGAAGCAATTTCATTATGGACCCCCCAAAGGGTCTACTACAGGGCGAATTCAGTAAGACTTTAAAATGTTAATTTCAACGAACAAGTGCATTGTATTTGGGTGTTTTATGTATGTATCGTGAAGAGGAGATGCAGAGCTTGATATCAGATATCACGCAGAATTAAATTTCCATCCTTATGCCAGGAAGAGCAAAATTTCCGAGACATGAACCATCGGATGGCCTGCTACACCGTACGAGTCAATTGACGGGTACCGCTAGACTAACGAGGAGCTTATCGGCCGCAAGAAAACTTAAGCTCAATAAGGCGCCAGGCCCGGATGGTATTCCAAACCTGGCACTTAAACAGCATTTTGCTGATCCAGATATGTACAGGAGCTGAGATGCATGGACGAAGGAAACTTCCCAGATCGATGGAAACGGCAGAAATTGGTGCTATTACCGAAGCCTGGCAACAGCCGGGGCCCTTCGGCATACAGACCAAATTGCTCACTCACACAGCTGGGAAGCTGCTGGAGAGGGTCATTCTGAACAGATTGTCGGTATACAGAGTGTGCTGGTGGATATCCAGCAACCAGTATGAGCCTGTAAGGGCCTTCTACCATCGAAGCAATTGATCGGTAACGGATACGGCCGATATAGCGAAAGGTTTGAATAGACGAGGATTCGGTACTGCGCATTGATTACACTTGATGTAAAACGCGTTTAACAATGCTAGCTGGGCAGCTATTGCTGACTCCCTGCGCCGATTTAGAGTTCCGGATTACCCTGCAGTTAGTTATTTTAAGAACAGGGTGCTGATATACAACACGGATGCTGGTCAAAAGTCGATCGTATGTTCGCGGGTGTTCCACAGGGATCGATCCTCGGACCGGTTCTGTGGAATATTATGTACGACGGAGTATTACGCGAGTCTCCCGGCCGGTGAAATTGAAGGCTTCTGCGGACGACGTAATGCTAGAGGACAGGACACACTCTCGACGAAGCAGACTGAAGGCTTTATACGCGCTTGGCGGAGTGGAGGAATGGCTCAACTCGAGGCGGTTGTCCCTTGTATATCACAAGACAGAAGTCGTGGTGTATAACCGCCATGGGTTACAGCAAGCGAAGATAAGAGTAGGACCGTACAGTTAACTCCCGTGAGGCTCTTAACATCTGGCGGATGATCGAGATAAGCCAATTTTACGAGCCACGTCGATTTATGCAGCGCAAGGGCTTCATTGGCGATAAAATCTTTATCACGAATGATGTCCAATCAGATCGGCGGTTCATAGTTGGGCGCGTAGGTGATAGCGGCGTAGCATTGTTACATCTCGTTATGGCGTACCGGTATGGGTCAGCACAAAGGCATTCGCGATCTGAGGTAGAATGCAACGCATGCCGCATAGCGTGGATACAACCCCGACAACCTCATCGAGAGGATGTGCCGAAGGAAGCTACATGGAATGCGGTGAACACATCATCTCAACAGATTTGTCGAAATTGCAGGTGGTGGCGTTTGAACAAAACCAACGAGTGCAGTAAGGGCACCTGTGATGCAGTGAAACTTTGCTCACCCCTGACAACCTGTCGCGGTGGCTGCGGGGACCTCAGTTGTAGATATAAAGGTCATTGCGGTTCATGCGCGGGTTGTTGCCGGGTTTCCCAACGTGAGATTATGATACAGACCGCTAGGTTACAATCATAGCTTGCGATCGACGTGTGGTGAGGTTACCACTTGAAGTCGATGTTGTGTGTATTAACGTCAAGGCGTTAGCATAGTGAGCGTTCTTAGCCCCCTCATGTATTGTTTAATTGCAGGCCGGGGTACGGACTGGCGAAAGGGTTTTGGTTTTAGTGGGTCGGTTTCGAAGAGTTACATGACATACCCATCCCCACACTACCTGGAGTTACCTCCTCAGGTGTCTGGCTGCAGATTTCCGCTTTCTCTTTGCTCGAAAAAGAGGGCATTTTGAGGGACAACCATGGGTTCCACCGAATGGTAACTTAGAAACGGTTCGGGCTTGATTGAAAGTGGCTACTGCATCTCCACGAAAACTGCTGTTGCGGGAGGATTGTCAAACGCGATGCTCACAGCAGCAAAAGACGTTTTATTTGTTAGCCAAAAAGCTACATATATTAATTAGTTCACAGTTTAACACAAATTGAAAAAAACTCACAATTCGGTGTTGCACTTCCTTGTTTAAGAAAACCTTCCACATGGTTCGCTGTTCTAATGACTAGGACCTCAAGTAATAAACTAAAATTAATCAAACTAAATACATTTCAAAATATATTAAAGCTCTTTTTATGGAATATTAATTCAGTATTGTCTTTCTGACTACTTGAGATCGTTTTCAGCATATCGTTGTCGTCTTCTGCATCCGCTGAATCTCGCCGTTCCAAATGATGTGTTCACCGTTTTTCTTGCTCCACTTCCATTCCTGATCATGTGTGAAATGTGCCATTTGATAATGTTGGTTGAATGGCTTCGACTGTATCCATGCGGATGACTCTCAGGTGTTCTGCCCTGTAGATTTCGAGGCTCAATGTTATTGCTTCCCGATGACTAGTAGATCAAGAAAGGCAGTTTAGGAAAAGGTAGGAAAAAAAAAAAAAGGTAAACTACCTTTCTGATCTTAATATAGTCATCAGGGAAGCAAATACAAATTGAGCCTCGAAATCTACAGGAAGCCCACGAACACCATGAGAGTCATCCCATATACATCGAACCATTCTGTCCAACATAAAATGGCAGCATTTCATCACATGATCCACAGGATGCAGACGATACCCTGAGCGAAGAAGGAAAACGAAGGAACTAAATACATCTGGAAACAGAAGATCAATGGATACCAGGAGAGGACTATACGAGCGATCATCAACAAGAAGGAAAGGTCTCTACGACGAAATGGACATACAAGTGCTGACACCGATAGAGGAGCCGCTGAAAAGAGTTTCGGTCCCATGATAAACACATCACCAAACTAATGCCTGCCTCGACTAAGGAAACGGCATCGATCTAGTATTCTCCAGTAGAAGCAACCAACCAAGTCTCTATTGGGTTCAACGAAGGATAAAGTAGAAAGTTGAATAAGGCAGGCGTTTATAAGATGTTGTCTCAATGTGAAAAAAATCTATGTAGGCCAAACAAAAGATCATTAGGATATAAGGTTCAAGGAACATAGGGGAAGTGAGTAAGGCAAGAGAAACGATAAGGATTACATTACGAATTTAGATCTAAGTAGCAGAGCATGTGTATAATGAAAATCACCCAATTACGGCATCAAAATTAAATCTTAAGAATGTCTTCCTCATGGAAACTGATGAAGCTGAGAGTTTGGAATCCAACGACAGTGGCATACAAACAGCTGCTGTTGAATAAGGATCAGGAAATGGCAGCTCTTGGTCTTTGCAAGTTTCTACCTAAAAATAAAAGTAATTTACTGTATAGGTAAATAAAGTAGGCAAATAAGATTAGATTAGGCACTTAGCGTAGTATAAATAGTGTAAGTTGCGATTGTTGTTCTTTCAAGTCGAGCATGACAAGACTTGAAGACGACCAGCGTTGTGGTCGAAATAGATCTGCAAAGATTACGAAAATTAACTAGTGGAATTAAATGGACGTACTTTAATTCGTTTTAGACGGTCTAAAACATTGTCAAATGTAAGAACTGCCTTCATCGATATTTGCTGTGGTTCTGGGGTATTTTAGATGTGCTGTTCTGCGGTGGTTATTAGTTCACATTTCATCGCTTGGCGTGATAGCCCAATGTTTAGAATGAACCAAACATCACAATTAAACAGTGACCACGTTAGATCGCTACTAGAATAATTAGATATAGAAACATGGTCGTTCATCATTGTTAGTTAACTTGAGAGCTTTGATGACCCAGTTTTGTTTTGTCTACTATGCACAACATTATGTGCTTACATCCCACACGATCCGTCAGACCATCGCATCTCGCGGAACGGAAACAACAAACCATTCCAGCGTGGTGACAACCTTTGGAATGTGAATCGCGAATTCATCTTTATGGATCGGGTCCGTCTCGGCCTGCGCCATGTCACCGCTAGATTCCGAGCATCACCGGTGCTGGGTGTGCGTATCCGTGTTTGACAGCAATCTCCGAAATCGGTTCAGTGACCGAGGAGATGGGCACAGATTTCGGAGACTGCTGGATGCCAAAGCGGTTGCCGCTCGGTGTTCTCGCATCAGTTTCCCAGCATCATTCAACCGTATCGAACGGAACTAGGACCGGAACATTTCTGAAGCGCGCCGAAGCAGTGGGCGGGTGCGTGGACAGACAGTTGTAGCGCCTGGATAAGTACGCCGTCAACACCTGTTCGCGTTCTGCGCCTGTGTGAACTTTTGGTTCCACACGCGCTGCTCCGGTTAGCTTGGGGTATATTCCGGCACGTTGCGGTCGAATGAGTTCCGCCGCCGCTGACGCTGGATTACTTCGCGCATAGTTCAGTGAAAAGGGGCGCACGTGCAAGAACGAATACAGATGGTTGGCCGGCTGATTACTCATGCCTCGCGATTTCGACGATGATGGTGATGAATAAAGAGAAATGAAGCATAAAACGATAGCATAAAAAGAGGTTTAGCTGGTGCATGTTGTCTAGCGCTGAGTGCTGCGCCGAAGTGGACGTCGTCTGCGAAGGTGATGGCAGCTGGCAATGGCCCTGACGTTAATCACCTTCGTTCGAGGGTTTACGATGCTTTTTTTCTGCGCGTGCCAGGAAGAGCAAATAAGGCAGAGAAAGTTTTGCTTGGTCTTTTTGGCGGGTTATTTGCGTGTGGTTCGTGGCGTCCAGGCGGGACTTGACTGAAATATGTTCAACATTGTGGTGATGTGGTCGAGGGCGGTACCCGTCTGGCTATTGCGCTTGAAGCCGGAGGAAATGTAATTTGAAGCTTAAAATTGAAATGGTGAAAGGACGCCGGCGAAAAAAAATCGCACCCCCAGCACCATGCATCATTGGTTTCTACTGGATTCTGTGGTGGATGGACAAAAAAGATGAATGTGGGTGTCGACCGATTGGCATGCCCACTCGGACCTGGCATCACAGGAGCATTGACCTGGGGCGCACGTGTAGGCACGAGCTTCGAAGTCAGTTCTTTGTGTGGAATAATCCGGAAAACCGGGGTGAAATAATCGGAAGCAGTGGAGTGCTGCCCAGCATCCCCCTCATGTTCAGACGTAACAAAGTAGTACAAATGAACAGTCACAGAGTCTCTGATGAGATGGTGTGAATCAGCCTCGACCTGGTTGGTCGTGAGAGAAAGAAGAGTGCGGAAAACATTTTTAATTAAAATTTGAAGGACGCTTGGGAGGGATGCCGTTCGAGTAGAAATTACTGTTAACATGTAACTGAACGAAGCAATGATCGTAACATTTTGAAAGATGGAAGCAATTTTAAATCATATTAACCTCTAAGGAAAGTTATTTTATTGTCCAACTGAGTGCTCCAGTGCAAATTTTGCGGACATTATGTTGAGCAACTTAACATTGAAAGCTACATCAAATCTTTAACTTTTGGCGTGGCGAGTTTTTGCTGCGATCGTTTCTTGAAGATTATTTCGGGATATTTTTATGACACTCGCCCCTATTCTTGTTTACCGACGAATGAAACTTTCGAACGAATGCAATTCTTCCCCATTTGATGTTGTTGGCGTAAACGAGAATGCGCATCAACTTTCGTTCGAAAGCGCATTCGTACGTAAACAGGAATATGGATGATTACGGTAGAGTCCTTAGAATATCGCCGGAAAAATCTAATAAACTACTCTAGGAAGTTTTTCCGAAATATTAATTTGGATTTTTTTTTTCGTATTTTCCACGGATAACATATTGAATTTCCCACACAAAAAAACGTTTGGAGAATCTTTTTAAAGTTCCCAAATGGAAATATTTTTTGAAATTTCCAAATGAAAATTTCTGAAATTTCCACCGAAAAATCTGCGGATTGGATAGGATTGTTCTGAATATAAAAAAACCCAGATTAATCCACCTAGCGATGATGGCACCTTTCTCGCGCAAAAAGGTAATAAATGTAGCCTTTACGCTTACACTTCGATGATGTACAAGAAAGGCAAAACAGTTACACCGTCTAATGTTATGATAGAAAGTTTACACTAGTAGACGACAGATGGCGCTGCCAAAAGTTTCTCGAAATTCCTATGTTCGAATTTTGACTTTCGGACAATTTCATAGTACTATGAAACTGAACGAAGAGCATACTTACGCCTAAATGCGTGCAACACGAGCATCTTTATAGTACGATGAAACTCTTAATGGGAAGCCACGGATAAAATATTCATAGATGCAAGGCATTTTTCATAGCACATTATTGTTCTATGTGACTATGTCTTATCACTATTTTAATATTATCTATTTTTTGCAATTTGCAATTATTATGAAATTCAATAGTGATCAACAGCGTTTCAGTCTCTGTCGGATGCAACTTGTTGCAAGAAAATCGGTTAAGAGTTTCTATGTGAAAATTTGGCTAATGTTTTTATGGCATTTTGTGCACACACACACGCACACACATACACACACACACGCACACACGGACAGACAGACATTTGTTCAGCTCATCGAGCTGAGTCGAATGGTATATAACACTATGGGTCTCCGGTACTTCTATCAAAAGTTCGATTTTGGAGTGAAATGATAGCCTTTCGGTACAACTTAGTTGTACGAGAAAGGCAAAAATCTGCTGAATTTCCTTTAAATCAAAATTCTTTGAAATTCGCATGAGATTTTTTTATTTATTTGATAATTTTTTATTTTTATGGAAAACTGTTAGGAAATCCAACAAAATGTTTTGAGATTTTGAAAAAAAAGTCCATGGATCGCTGCAGGAAATTTTTTGTATTGCTTATTATTTATGACTAATTGCTACTCACTTCTCACTTTTCAGTTTCATCACTAGCTGTGAGAAGAAGAAGTTGCAAGTGTGGAATGAAAACATAAAAGTGAGACGTCTTCCATCTCTTTTCGTACATCTTACATCTAATTTCTCACTTCTCACTTGAAATGAAATGAGAAAAAAAGTAAAAAGAAACAAGAAAAACTAAAACTAATTCGAAGAAATGAGACGTTTCACATACTACTTCTTTCTTCTCACTATTTACTTCGCATTTCTCACTTCCCACAATGAGAAGTGAGAATTAAGAAGAAACGAACTGTTATTTGAAGTAGAGAATGAAAAGTGAGAAAAGATAAATAAGGCATTCTCACTTCTTATGCTAAGTAATGATTCTATATTTCGATCTAATCATTCTACATATATCTCGTGGTTTTTCCTAAAGTTTTGATTTGTTAATCAAAAATCCGAACTACATATATTCATAATATAAAACTGCTTCTGGATATAACTTGCATAAGTGTAGGAATAAGAATTGTTCTTCAAAAGATTACTCATCCCTCCACAATCAATCATTACCGTTGACGGAATTTTCACTCAGGGAATTACATCGCAGAAACGCATTTATGATTGATCTTTTACACGTCTTAGCCGGTATCGTCGCAACACATCACCGAATTCTGCGTTTGAAAGATATCCCGATTGGACGAGTCAACTCGGGAGCGGGCACCAGCAGCATCTCACGGCAAGTATTTCTTCATCCGTGCTGCTGTGTTTCATACTTCTCGTGCCAATCATAGTGACAGGCTATTTTCCACCATTTTTAACATGGATATTTTCAGCGAAATTGGTTCTTTGTCTTCGGCAGCAGCACGGACGGACGACGGAAGGGACGGCACATCAGTTCCCGGTGCAGATAAGTATAGTTGCTGCCGTTCCCTATAGTTCAGTTCCGCTTCGTTTCAGATTTTTCTCGGAATGTTACGGTTTCTCAGCACATTGAGCATCTTGTGTCCAACCACCCTCCTCCGATAGAAAGGTTCTCCGGTCTTATGAAATTGCGCTCGTTCCTAACGTGTTGCTCCACTTCATCAACGTTACGCAACTGAATGGAGCGCACCGTATAGGGATGGAATGTTTGAAATATTTTATCATAATAATAAATTTACTCGAATAACAATTTTTTCATATTTAAATTCCTTATTCATCACAATATGCGTGTCCTGATGGACTGGTTGGGAAATTCCGAGAGGATTTCCACCGGAGTTATTCCAACGATCCGTGCAAGATTTCACATAACGCACGCCACGAGCTGAGCTGGTGTGACCTCATTCTCCTGTTTTCCATTCTCATGGCCGACGACTCCGGCGATGACAACAGAATCCGCCAGTGGATTATGTGTGTGAGGAAAATGTGACACGAGCCGAGCATGGTTCATATACTCCATGTCGGCGGGACTCAATCGTAAACACCACATTGACAAGCTCTTTCCAGGCGCAGGAAGCACGTACTCTTCGATGACGGCATCGGTAGGCGGTCTTCCTTCCGTGGAGTTCCGAATAAGGGAAGAAGCGTGGGCAATGTTCTTATAATATCGATAATAAGTTTGCGACATTGTTTTTGCGAGCATTAGGGTCGTGCTAGCAGAATACAAATAAGATGCTTGGATGCGGTTTCGTCATCGTTGACAAGAAGTGAACCCACTACTAACAAAAACATTGCCTAAGGCAACAGTTTTTATAAGCAGTCGATACTTCACTAAAGTCAAGTGTTTTATACCCGAAACGCATTCTGCAAACCGAAATGCAATTTAATCAACAACTTCAACAAGTCGGGGGAACAAAAAGTCATATCACATCGGCGGGTGATATAAATCAAAACAACATGGAATTAATTGAAGTTGGAAAATTGATGACACTCTCGAGGGAGGTCTGTCTTTCCAGTGAAAGCCCGCATACTGGAGGCAGCCTCACCGAGTGTATCATTTATTCTCCATTTTTTATTTCAGCTTTTTGCTCTCGTACGCTTCATGTCGACACCCGGCTGACTCAACGACGGACGGTCGCAAATGCATATATTAGATCACACTTCAATCAAAATAATGCATTTCCCAATACGGTCGTTCCGCTCACCATCGTCCGCAGACCAGGCAGGGCGTCAACGATAAAGTTCGCTACAGGTGCTTGCCTGCTGGATCGTGACGTTCACTTCTGATCTGGCACGGAGCTGGAAACGTATTAAGATCAAAGGCATTTTTGTCACTTTGATTTTCGCGCCAGAAACTGCGGAATATAGTGCAGTCTTTGCCGTGAACCAAATTGGCACTGTGCAGCGGACGGATTATAGATTTGGTGCGTATGTAGTTGAGAATAGAGAATTTGGAGAAAATATGAATAAATTCTTTGGCCTTCCACACATATTTTTTGCGGAAAAAGGGGCCTTAAACTTGTAAAGCACAATTCGTCTCTGATGATATAATATATGATTACCAAATTTGGTAGAAATCGGTTTGGGGCTCAGAAGTTACACTCCATAGTTCGTTTTCTAAGCTAGACTGCTCTCCCATACCCTTCCTTCATGACCAATGACCAATTATTATTTATTTAGACTAAGGCAGCATGCTGCCATGTCCTCATATCCTCTTCTACCTAATCGACAAACCTTGCTCACAGCACATCGTTGGCTCGCTATATGTATATAACCATTTTAACCCGGTTAATGTCCCTTATTCTAGCTACGTGCCCAACCCACCGCAGTTGCTTTCATATTCGCGATATGAATGTTATTTTTTGGGCAATAGCGGGCACACCAACGAATGAGATTGGCAATGCCGGCCTGCAAATTCTACCTTTTTCGAATTTCGCCTCCACTTTGGCATCTTCTATGCCATCACATACGATCTGCTGTTTGGCGTGCCGCTTGAAGATGCAGGAAATCTGAGTGGTAGCGGTCAAATACCGCAACCCACTTTACCACATCTTTTGGATAATATCAACCGAAGTAATGACGCTCCCGCAAGCGTCAAACATTCCGCTTCGCTCCACGACAAAATGAGTTAACATTCACATAGTACATGAACGGCAGTTTCGTCGACAAGAGAGTCATTTTTCCTGAGCCTGTGTGAGTACCGCCCCAAAGCAATCATGGCCTGACAAACGCAAGTGAACTTCTGTCTTGATACGCTTGATACGCTACCCGTGAATGAGTTATCCTACTTTTGTTGCCATTTAGCAGTCGAAGTGAGTTTGATGCCATTACGTGTCTAACTGATTCGACGCTTACTGAAACACTCCTCGTCTTCCCGTATGTCCCGCTATCGTATAGGCTGCTTTCTCTGATAACCACTCTGAGTCACATAACCCAATGGTCCAATGCGTACTTCTGGTCCAATGTATCTTCTACATGTTACGATTGACGCGAAGTGACGAGGCCCAAGCTGGGCCGCCTTGTATGAGGATACATAGATCGCCTCTTGCACCGTCTTATGTTTGTTGAAAACAACCGCCTCTGGTGAGTTAGGCCCAGCTCAACCATTCCTCCACTATGGTGTTTGCATGAGATGCCGTCTATTCCCCGGCAAAGCTTCTTCAAAGATCTTAGCACCGGATGGAAACTTCAGTTTTGAAACACAGTCATACATAGTGTTTCATAGTATCGGGCCCAGGATCGACCCCTGCGGTGACAGGAGCACTACTCTGGCCAACATCGGTCTCAAGTACGCGTTTCTGGCAATGTTATACAGGCCCTCCGGTACGCTCAACCCGAGTAACGGGAGCGCGATGGCATCCCAGCTGGTGCTGTTGTATGCATTATTAACGTCAAGAAACACGACCGCACAGAATCAGTACTCGTTAGCTTTTGGCGCGACAAGAACTGTTTTCGTAGTGCTCTTGCTTTGAGTTTCATTTTATCTCGTATGGTGTCGTTCGTTTCAATTTTAATCCGTCGGTTTTCTATCCGTTAATTTTAAACTATCCGTCTAAGTAGTTACTGTTCCGTGGTGTACTTGTGCAGTTTTTGACGTAAACTACGTCTAAGGGGAAGATTCTGATACAGGGTGTAAAACGGAAATTTCCAAATTCGAGACCGTCACGAAATTAGGATAGATTTCAAACGCTAATAGCTCCTTTATCCTTCAATGGATTTTCGAGATTTTATTATCAATCGAATCGGCAACTCTCCAGCAATTGTTTAAGCATAATGGAAATATCGATTATCAACGTAAAAACATTAAAAATTCCAAATCTTCACCAACCCAGTAAAATTTCACAGTTTCGTTATTACCGCCGTCTGCGGTTGGTTCTTGCGCTCTACTTTTGTGCGGTGATTCGCACAAAAAGTACAAAATAGAACCAGAGCAATGACCGCGGTTGGAGCAAATGAAAAAGTGCTACAGATGCTGGACATGTTCATGTAAGCAAATTGATTATCAACTTTAAACAAGGTTACACTCTAACTTGTTTGACCAAACCTGGCTGCCTCTCGACCCCATATATCCAACATCCCAATGGTTGTATTTTGACTAAGCACGCACGCGCGGTTATAAGTTTGTATGAGAAACATGAAAACAGTAAATTTTTCGGAAACCGTTTTGCAACGTTGGTCATTAATATCTAAAAATATATGAGTACGTTGGCAACATAGGAAACTTAGCAAGTGAATAAATCGTCTTTATTGCGAAACATTTCGCTGCTTGCAAGAAAAATTAAGGAAATACTAAATCGTGGGAAATTCAATTGAGCACGTAAAAGAATAACATATCAATAATGAGCATTTTTATTTTCTTTATAACTTTGCTTACGAAAATCCGATCGGTTCGCAACAACAATCGTCTTACAGATTTAGAAATATTCTATGAAGTCTTCGGGTTGATTATATTTAGGGGGAGATCCTCCAGTGCCGGACACATAAGCCATTTAACAAAAAAAAAAAACTTTAACTATCCGGATTATTTTTCCAATTACACAGGATTTTGTTTTTACACGATTTTTTTTCGCTCGTATTTTTGATCGTGTGACTTCAATTTGCCACCAAACTCTTCGCAACATGTTTCAAAAAATCCAGAATAAATCAAAGAAAAATCACATGATAATTAATATACGTTAAACATTTAGGATGAGTGAAAAATTGAGAAAATGTAAATCGTGTAAAAACTAAATCCAGTGTACATATACCATACTAGCAGAACGTACCCTGCGTTGCACGGGTTTTTACGTTTAACGTTCGAAATGTGATTTTCTGCGTTGAATGCGACGCCGCGCTCTAGACCATTTTTTGGAGCGATCGCATTAGGTTTCTCCAAACTCGCCCTAATATTGTATTTTGACAATTTTCCCAAATTTTCTTATAAAATTGACTAACCTTTTGCATATAGAAACACAGCTGATCCCAATATGAATCGATTAGTGAGGAAATCTCGCAAATCGGTCATCCTCTTCGAGAGTTATATTGCCTCAAAGGAAGAATAGATAGAAGAAAGAAACACAAAATATGACTATTGACCATTGATGATTCATACAAACTATATTTGATCATTTGAACACGGTTTTCAACGATGAATTTTGGTGAAAAAATTTACGATTCAGAAGAATGTCTCCTAGTACCGGACACTATTGCATCATGTTCAAATGTGACTAAGTTCCTGTTACATGAGTAAAGACATCATTCAGAATAGTAATATTTTTCACGTGCTTTGAGTTGTCAAAATTAAAAATTGTTAGTGGAGCTTATTTGACTCTTCAGCTAAATTTTTTACATCCTAATCCAAATTCCCACCTTTTTCAACGTCCTCTTCAATTTTTGTTTCTGATAATTTCTGTGGCTTTGTCAGCAAGAAGAAACAATTGAATTGAAGTAAGTGTAACAAAACAGGTGTGAAGAATTTTTATTCAACTTCAAATTTTGTACAAAGTTTATCATATGAAGATCTGATATTTCTCGGAGACGAGCCAGCCTCGGGCTGAAAGTCTCTTTAATAAAGACAGAAAAAAAAAAAAAAAAAAAAAGATCTGATATTTCTTGCCATTAGAAAACTTTTCAATAGCTTCCTTTTGTACTTAATAAGATGAAGGAGGGACCTCTGCAAGTAGTGTCTTTTTAAGAAGTGTCCGGTATTGGGAGGAGTCCGGCGTTGGGAGATCTCCCCCTAAATAGTTATGATCTGTCTCACGAAACGATCTCTCACATACGGGGCGATTTCTATAGTAATTTCCATACAAACTTCAAACTGCTCGTACTCAATTATATTATAACCAATTCAGTTGAAAATTTAGGAGGTTTAGGAGGTATCGTTCAAGCATAAGGGAGCACCAAAGTAAAAATTTCAATCACTCTTAGATCTAACCAAAATAATTATCTTATGATCTGTTCTACGTAGTTTACGTCGGGCGGTCGTATCTTGTATATAACCCTTCTGATTTTTGACGTAAACTACGTCTTAGGGGAAGACTCGGATACAGGGTGTAAAATGAAAACTTCAAAATTGGGGACCGTCACGAAATCATGTAAGATTTGTAACATTAATAGGTCCTTCATCTTTCAATGGATTTTGAAGATTTATATATCAATCGATTCGCAAGTTCTCCACCAATTTGCTAGTACTATTGAAACTTTTGAGCATCAACGATAAACTATTGAAAATTACAGTTCTTTCATGCATTATGTATCCCCTTTGAAGCGCGTTCCAATCCTTGGTAATTGCAGGCCTGGTAGCGGGTCACTTTTTAGTGACTTGGTCACTTTTTAGTGACTTGGTCACTTTTTTCGGGTCAGTCACTAAAAAGTCTCTTTTTTCGACCTCAAGTCACTAAAGTCACTTTTTCTCGGAAAAAGTCACTATTTTTAACTATTTTGAAACTTTTGACTATGTTCCGTGAGCAACGTCGTGAAATGAGAAAAAATGTTGAAAAATTGAAAATTTATCCGTCGAAAGATGCTTTATTCACGACGGACACGGAATGACGAATTTAAAAAAATGACCTAAGTGGTCAATTACCTTTAGTACTTTTTGGATTTTTTTCGCTGTGAATCTCGGAGTTGTTATTAGATTTTCAACAGCAATTAATTGAAGAGGTTTTGTGTCACAGCTTATGATTGGGTATATAGTAATGAACGCAGAATGGGCACAGCGGATTGACCTAAATATATTCACAAAGCCAATAGCTGACTCGGCTGAGTTTTAAAAACCTCTTTTAAAAACTGTTAAACTCTACACTTTATTAATTGATAAAGTGTAGAGTTTAACAGTTTTTAATAGAGGTTTTAAACTGTTGAATATTCAGATTGATCTTTTTAATTTTAGATACATTTCCTGTTGTTTCGGGGAAATCATTAGTGAGCGAGGGCTTGCTCTAATGCTCATTAGTGCATACCCAAAACAAACAAGCTTTTCAGCTTTTTTATAACAAACACTTATATATTTTGAAAAATAAAATAAAAATATTCATTTTTAAATCAAAATGGAGAAATTTGCCACTCTGATTCAGTACGTGCTGGGCACACGGTTGCGCGAATTTTTGCCGAAAATTTAGGGTTTGAAATAATTTTTGGGTTTCAGATTTATAAACTATGTGAGTCGAATTAAATCTATGTCTAAAAAATAATTTATATATAAATTTCTGCCATTAAAAAGTGCTATTTTTGAACACAAGCGAAGATTTTCCGAATAAGTTCGAATCCATAATAAACATTATTGCACATTATTCTGTATGATTTGCCTCAAAGTTGTGCTTTTCCAGAGGTGAGGGGGTGGAAAATTAAAAAAAAATATTAAAAAGAATCAAATAAAACAAACTTATCAAATTTCACTTGTCAATTTCCTATTCATCGGATTTGTTGAATACAATATATATTTTGGCAATTCATATTTTTTTGGAATTCATTGCCCATTCAAATTGAAATTTTCGACCAAAAAATATTAGGGGGAGACATAATTTTTGAAAATTATTTGTTTCAGCCATTTTAACTTTAAATAAAAGTCCATTTCTATCACTGCAAATGCAATTAAAAGTCACTATTTGGTCACTTTTTCTGCAGATGAAAGTCACTATTTCATCCCTTTTTTCACCAGTGTTGGTCACTAAAGTCACTATTTTGAGCAGCATTGATCACTACCAGCCCTGATTGCCTACTTTTAGGGTATTATCAGTTGTTGAACTGGGGTGGCCCAGCTGCTAGACAGTGGGGTCCCCACTCCCTCACAGAGTGGGAGATGCTGCTAAACCTGGGTGGTAGTGTCGGTGGGATAGTTCCTTTTCATCTATATAGAGCAGTGATCCCCAAAGTGCGGCCCTCCAAGCCTTTTCCTGCGGCCTGTGTAGGGTTTCAGAGAATACACTAAAAGTGTCCCATTATTGAGCATTACATGACCAGAGAAGCTTTTCATTATGTACATTTTTGCGTTGCGTTTGAGGATTCTGTAAGTTTGAAATACTAAGTTGTCGAAGTACCATATAAAAAGGCATGAATCGTGTTATTATCATGATTAATGAAAATCATCACTTCATAAATATTATGTAGGCCAAATATACTTCGATGGTATTGTCCCGGGCTATAAAAATAGCATATGTCTGTTTTTTCACAGATTTAAACGAGCTTAATGTTGAACATCATGTAAGAATAATGTTGCCTTACACTGGCACTGTTTCATTTTATTCCTAAAACAAGTTAGGGCTCGGCAAAATTTCACTAAAACAGTTACTAGAAAGGAAGCTACTCCAGGAAAAACCCGATGGCTATCAACTTTCATGTCAACTAACTTCAACCTACGGAAAATATAGAACGAAATCAAGATTTTTTGTTCAAGCTCCAATATTGATGCAGAAAATGTTTCTGAAAATGCAATTGATAGGAAAACTTGAAAGCAAGGTTCAGAATGCAGATTCACTCAATTTCTATTCAACACTGCAGGCATGTTCACCTACACTGAAAAAAACTTTGTAGTAGAAATTACAATTTTGTGGTAAAATTAAGAACAGTACCGACGTTTTTCAACCGAAGGGACAAATCGCTTAATTTCATCATAAATGTAGTAAACCTGACTAATATTATTTTCAATTTTACCACAAAAATTGTTATTTAGCATAGACTCAAACAAAATAGTTGATTTTACCACACATTTTTACTATATTTTCAGTAAGAATAACCATGTAAGCGGTTGAATAAACTATTTTTATCGTAAAATAGAGCATATTCTAGTTATTTTAAGACGATTGGCACTTCGGTTGAAAAACGTCGGTACTGTTCTCAATATTACCCCTAAAATGGTAGTTTCTACTATAAAATTTTTCTCAGTGTACCGTCGTCGGGGGTGACAATGGGTCAAATGGGGGTGAGAATGGGTCACTGTTTTAACTACTTAGAATGGTTGTAGAATGGATTGAATGATTCTGAGGGCAAGAAGACTAAAATATAAGAGACCTTTTTGAACAATTTTGCTCTACGACCTCCAGGCTGCCGGTGAGAGCGATGACCCATTCTCACCCCCCAGACCCATTGCCACCCCCGATGGCGGTAGCTTTAAAAACACTTTTGAAACATGCTGTCGTTATTTGCGCGACAACTTGTAGTGGACATAATTCCGAAAAATAAATGCATAAGGTCATATGATCATTAGGAAAAATAATTTAGAATACTTTCTGTACTGAACCGAAAAGACGGTGTTGCAAAATTATCTTCTCTTGGCAGGTCTTGAAGAGTAAAAACAGTAATATCGACTCATAGTCAGCTACGGCGATAAAACCTGCCGAATTAAATGTTCTTACAAGTTTGTCAAGAAAATATACTGCGGCCCGCTTCAACAGTTCAAAATTGCAATGCGGCCGTCGATAGTGTGAAACCAGCCGGCTCACCGGATGGGAAGGAATCACAGGGTCGTTTGAGCAGGATCTTTCCATTCAAATTCAGTTCCTTGGCGAGGCTCATTGGCAAGGGGAACACAAGGAGAAAACAATACTTGTTCGAGCGGTTTTGCAAGTGAACGACGAACATACAAATAAGGCCTTACAACACTTATGCTCAAAAGCCGTAGAAAAACAAATTTCTGTTAACCAGAAGAAGACGAGGCCTGGACGTTCCTTTGCGAACACGGAAAACGAACACAAACAAAGAAGAGTGAAAACCCAATAATAAAGGGCTGCGCTTTCATAAAAAAGGAGTCGCTACCACAAAGTTTTTCTTAACAACTATTTATTCGTCCATTTTGGACACCTCACATCTCCTACTCTGACGTCACTTAGGGTACTTGCGGTTGTTTATCGTTGGGATCCGGATCCGTGGTAGCTTGCAGATGACTGTCGCTTGTAGATGGCGTTGCGGTGCATTCCGGTGGCGAATAGCACCTGACGGATGATGTTCGATGGTGGTTCGAGTCGGTAATGGGCACATCCAGACATTGTTGGTGGTCTGAAGCGCATGCTGACCCCAGCAGAAGGGGGGGGGGGTGTATAAACCAGATTGACGGATGGTTCAATACTTTCCTGCTCATCATTGACTTTTCAGGACGATACTCGTAACGTAGCGTAGCGTCCTGAGGAATAGTCGAACCTTGTTCCGAGAACATACAGAAAAGAGAAAGGAGAAAATGGACCTAACCACATGGTTAGTACCCTACCGTGACGCCATCTTGTCTATCACTTCACACAGCAATACATCTGCTATTCAAATTACCTTTCTCTTGGATATTCTTAATTTACAGACACTTCGGATTATACATTTCCGATCCGATTTCGAGCAAACTATACAACAATAAAAGTAAATTGTAACAATAGTTTTAGCAAATTCTGACAAACACCAACCGTACTATTTTGTTCTCGTTATTCACAAACTTCTTCCGTACTATTGCATGTATTATTAGTTTGAGGCCTCTAAGTTTTTATGAAAAGAAACAACACAATAATTAAACACTCTTTAGCTAATCACAATTTTAATACTTTTTAAATTCTAGACACGACGCGCACTTCTAGATCGTCCACTGGTAGAAACAGGAAAGGAGCTTTTCTAGCAATGGCTGAGTATTTATACTCTAGATTTGTAAGGACGGATTGCTAATTTAATAACAAATATTAAATTATACAGTCAACATTATGCTCCTTACCTTAAATGTACATCCGTGCGCCACACTGGCGTAATCTATGTGTCGAGCTTGACATCATTCTGACAAGCAGTTGTTTTGACAGAGCATTCACACCACTGTAAATGAGTGTTGTCACGAAAGGAATGAATAAGAGAGGAGCCATGAGTGTTTCACTTGTCAGACGACACGCTAAAGCGGCACTCAATTTCTGATGCTGTCAGTTTGTTTCATTAGGGTGGGATATGAATTTTGGACTTGCGGTGGAGCCAGCAAGATACAATTGGAACCAAACGGTTACAAGTGAGCATGCTGGGGACCACTGTTATAGAGCGATATAATTGGTTCAGTTTACTAAATTTGGTTTTACGTAGTTTATGTCGAGCGGTCGTGTCTTGTATACAACCCCAAAATTTTTTTACCGGAGGACTGATTCCTAGCCATTTGTTCTTGCCCATTCAGGCCAAAGACAAATTGGAGAAAGTGAACTAATTGATTATTATCACTAAAGTGAAGCCAGGCCAAGCTAGCGTTAGTGCTTGACCACAATCTGACCCGGGTTGACCCGGGTCCGGAGAGTGAGAAAATACTACTACTACTCACCCTGTACTCACCCCATCCGTGAGTCGGGTGAGAAAGAACGGCAGAGAGAACATTGCGAGAAGCGGGATGATCACTTGAGCGAAGTGGATTTTAGTGAAAGACCGTGAACGGAAGATCGAAAGGGCAAAAGGAGAAATTCAAGAGCATCGGGCCCGACTCCCGTTTCGTGACTCGGCATAGCAGCATTTCAAGGCGGACACGGATAGTGAGCGGAATACTCGCACAAAGCGGAGCGTAGGATAAAAGTCGGATAGACAGATCGGACAACAAATTCAGCTGTTTGCCTCTTTGGAAGAACCACACGGGAAAGCGCCTGTCGAGAGGTCTAAAACACCATCCGTCTCCATCAATCATTGTCCTGAAGATACTCCATTCAGGAAACAGTATCTCCTGTTAGATTGTTTCAAGCAATCCATCGGTTTATCTAAGCCGCAAGGTGTCGATGAGCTCAGGGGGAGAGACCCCTGGGAACAGCAACGAAGATCAATCGCGCTGGTGTGAGCCTATCAACCCTAACTCACGCACAATCGACGGCTCTTTTGCTGCACCCACTTTGCCCAGCTATATGGATCCGGAAAAAAGTCACGGTGAACTGCACTTACTACGGATGAGCCGTAAGAACGATGCACCGCTACCAAACATCCCTTTCGTCATTCGGAAATCCATTGAGGTCTATGCAGGGAAAATAGAAGGAGCGTTCAGCGAATCTGGCGGTAAATCCTACGCCCTAAAGGTAAGGATTAGTAAGGTTAGCCCAGGTTAAACGGTTATTAAGAATGCAAATGCTGCTAGATAACACCCCCATCACCATACGCGAGCATCCGACCCTCAACACTACCCGATGTGTGGTCAACTGCCGGGATGTCATGAATATGACCGAGGATGAATTAGCAGCCGAATTAGGATCACAGGGAGTTAAGGAGGTCCGCCGAATTACCCGCCGAAGTGGGGAAGGGCGTGAAAACACGCCGGTTATAATCCTATCGTGTCGTGGAACATGTTTTCCGGAATTCGTTGATTTTGGCTATATTCGCTGCAGGGCTAGGCCTTACTACCCGGGCCCAATGCAGTGCTTTGATTGCTGGACTTTTGGGCACACTAAGACCAGATGTCAACAAAAGTCCCCTACTTGTGGTAAATGTTCAAAAGACCACCCAATTTCAGAAGACCTTTCGTGCTCCCGAATCAACTACTGCAAAGTATGTGATGTCCCGTGATGTCAAGTAGACAGATTGGTCTATACGCCGATGGGTCGCCAGGTGGCTTCACAGGCCTCGGTCACACACTCGCCCAGGTTTTTATGCATGGCTGTCCTTGCTGGATATGTCAGGGTTTTGGTCTTTTGAGTGAGGATGGCACTCCGTCGAGTCTTGTATCTAGCAATTTGAACACCGCAAGCAACTCTGATTGTTCATCACAAATGACACTTCGGACGCTCTCTCGTTTTGCCTAGGGACTTATCGTATGGAAAAGGGAAGTTTATCGCCAATGCACTTCTACCCTACCGGATGCTGTTTGGGGGTGCCCATTCTCCACTTGTCTTCGTCATCACTATCCTGTATGCATCGACCCAAGGATAATGGGCCAAACACAATGGATACGTTTGCGTACGTTTTGACAGTTTTCGTATGGCAAAACTGTCAAAACGCACGCAAACGTATCCATTCTGCTCAGCTCTTAAGTATTGACACTCTAACATAGGTGGTCGAAACGCACCCTCTTACTGCTCCACATGGCTGCCGAAGCTATAAACTGTGTACCCGCTTGACGAGGATTCCTCAACTTCGATTGCTGCAACCTCAGACCACGTAGCGGATTATCAAATTATCGCTGTGATTGCAGCCCTCATTTACCTTGGCCAAACCAGGGCTTCATAACATTACGTCAATGAAAGAATTTACCCCATCCTGACGAAATGTGTTGGTTGAGCCGACATTAACTAGCACCACGTTAATCTTTGCTAGAGCCTTTAGCAAAGACCGACCTATTTGGCACAACCTATTGCTCAAGTAATAAAGACACCCATTGACAGCACCAACGGGTGAGCAATTGGCCACCGTTGGGACATGGCAGATATAATAAAACACCGCATCGATATGGGCGAGAGCGACGTGAGCCCAAAAGAGACATACGGTTGAACTGGTCGTTGATGAATTCATTTGGGGTTCTTTCACAAATTACGTAATCCAAAACATGATAATTTCGGACCCCACATTACCCTCGTTACACCTTTTGTATGGAAGGTTTATGTTTTTTTATGGATCATTACGCTCGACTTGACCACCTCCCTCCCCCTACAGCGCTACGTAATTTGTGAAGGCCTCCTTGGCTGAATAGAACATTTCGCCGAAAATACCATTTGGTCAAAATGGTCGTTTGGCAGAAAGGGGGAAGGGCCGTTTGGCCGAATACTGTTCAGTGGAATGCCATTTGACCGAGGGTCATTAGGCCGAAAGTTATTTGGGCCAATAAATCATTTGGCCGAACAGGACATTTGACCGAATAGGTCATTTGACCGAATAAGTCAGTTGGTTGAATAAGTCGTTTGGCCGAATAGGTCATTTGGCCGAATAGGATATTTGGCCGAATATGACATTTAAAAAGTGAGAAATGAGGTATGAAAAGTGAGACGTTTCACTTGTGTCTCTCACTTCTCACTGCGAAAAGTGTGTAGTGCGAAGTGAGAAGTGAGACGTCTCGCTACTCACTTCTCACTTCTCATTTTTCACAGTGAGAAGTGAGAAATGAGGAGTGAAAAGTAAGTCGTTTCAATTCTCACTCTTCATTTCTTACTTTTCACAGTGAAAAGTGAGAAATGAAGAGTGTGAATTCAAACGACTCACTGTTCACTCACTTCTCACTTTGCACTAATCACTTTTCATAGATGAAAATTGGAAATAAGTAGAGAGAAGCGAAACGTCTCCCTTTTTATACCTCATTTCTCACTTTTCAAATGTTCTATTCGGCCAAATGTCCTATTCGACCAAATGTCCTATTCGGACAATTGACCGTTTCGACCAAACGACCCTTCCCCTCCAACTTCCCATTATCTGTTTCTCACTTCAAGTTTATTACTTCTTTCTTCATACTTCTCACTCTTCACAGTGAGAAGAAGAAAGTGATAAAATAGCAGTGAGAAGGGAAAAGAAAGACGTCCTACTTCTCACATCTCAATCCTTATTTCACATTTCTTAGTTCTTATTGTGATAAAAGAAAAAGCGAAGTTAGAAGCGAAACGGTTCACTTTTCACTCATCATTTCTCACTTCTAATTTCTAACTTTTTATTTCTCACCTTTCAATGAGAAAAGAGGAGTGAAAAATGAGAAGCATACTTTTCCTGATTTATCACTTCTCACTCACCCTTTCACATTTGCCATTTCTCACTTTTCAGATGCTTCATTTCTCACTTCTCATTCCTCATTACTCACTTCTCATTCCTCATTTCTCACAGTATAAAGTGAGAAGTGTGAAGTGAGTAGTACGAAGTGATTAATATAGAGTGAGGTTTAGATCCTTCCCGATATTGTTTTGACCGCTAATAAACTCGAAGATCTCAATGAGCTGGTCGACGACTACCCGGATCCGGATAGTGGAGTTTGTTGACAGCCTGAGTACCACTCTGACTATCGATCATCCCCGATGACAAGCTGCTAACCCCATATTCACTAACAACTAGCTAGATATCATTCTCCAGTGGAAAGGGATTTCGCTAATTTTTTTCAATGGAACTCAATAATGGATAACTAATTATGAATTGTAATGGTAATATTAGTCCATAAATGTCCTACAAAAGATTTTATTAGTGATTTTATGAATGAGGCCATTTTGCCCCTGGGGTGCGTTATGTACTGTACTCCCCTACGTCCAATTTCTTAGTGCAGTGGTAGCATTCAACAGACGATACAGACTTATTCGCCGACAGCATCATCTTTAAGAAAGACCAGGGGGTCGGTATGCGACCACCGGCAGGTTTGAGAACCGTCCTCCCTACTGTATTGTTTTTATCCCTTTATTTTATTTAGCAAACATTCTGTGTATTAAGGAGCAGGATGGACAAAGTCGTCAACGTCCATGCTGTAGAACCACCAATGCTGGACGAGGTAAAAAAGGCTCTAAACGAGCTGAAAAACACTAAAGCTGCTGGGAAGGACAAAATCCTGGTCAAGTTTCTAAAACACGGAAGTGAGCAGCTGCACCAATCAATCCACCACATTACCCAGAAAATATGGGAGGATAAAGAACTGATTGCTGGCGGGTTGGATGACCTCATATGCGCAATCTGTAAGAAAGGGCACAGACTAGAGTGTGCCAATTACAGAGGGATCACCCTTCTGAACTCGGCGTACAAAATCCTGTCGCGTATACTGTTAAATAAAAAAAGACCGCTTGAGGAGTCCTTCGTTTAGCCTGCAGATGATCCTTAATAAATACGGGAGTACAACTTGCAAACTCACCATCAGTTCGTTGATTTCAAAGCAGCGTACAATTCAGTGAAAAGAAATGAGGTGTGGCAGATAATGCCCGAACATGGTTTTCCGGCGAAACTGATTAGACTGATACGTGCAACGCTGGATGGCTCCAAATCAAGTTTTCGGATTGCAGACGAAGTGTCAATCTCGTTTGTGACCTTAGACGAATTGAAGCAAGGTTCACTGAAAGGCGCTATTAGGAGATCAGGCGTGCAGAGGAACGACACTATCATCACACGGTCGCATATGCTCCTGGGCTTTGCGGACGACATCGACCTTACTGGAATCGATCGCAGAGCAGTAGTGGAGGCTTTGTACCACTGAAGAAGGAGACAAAGTACATGGTGGCAAGTAGAGATATAGAAAGACCTGTTTGGTGCTGAGGTAGTGCTTGATGGGGATGTGTTTGAAGTTGTTGAAGAGTTTGTTAACCTTAGAAAGCTTGTGACATGTGACAATGACGTTTCCTGTGAAGTGAAAAGACGTATTGCTGCTGCGAATAGGGCCTTTTACGTATTACATATCCTTAGGTCCCGCAACATGCAGACGGAAACGAAATTTGCTCTATACAAAACTCTGATTCTACCAGTGGGCTCTTATTGACATGAAGAATGGTAGTTAAAAGAGGCGGATAGGAAAGCTTTCGGAGAATAATACTAGGAAGAAAACTAGAAAATGGTGTGTGGTGTAGACGCATGAATCACGAGCCGCATCAAGGGTACAAAGAAGAGAATATTGTGAATCGTATAAAATACGGCAGACTTCAGTGGGCTTGTCAATTAGTGCAAATCTCGGAAGAAAGAATAGTGAAAATAATATTCAACAGAGAATCGGATAAAGGCCGTCGACTTTTTGGAAAGCACGCGGTAGAATCGGACCTTAGAACCTGGGACGTTCGGGGAAACTGATGGAACATCACCCAAGACCGACGACTATGGAGCTCTACAACACGTCAGGCATAGGTGTATCGACGCTGTAGACTTGTTTCAGAAATTGAATTTTTAAGAAATTGAATTTGTTCCAACATTGAATGGCTACAATGGGATCCTTCATATTAAATAATATCTGGGACTGCACTTTGACTAGACATAACTCAAGTATAGGATTTGGAGAGATCCGATTCAAAGAAGGAAGAAATTTTTCACTCACGTCTTTTTTTCCTCATCCGGTGTGCCACGAAGGTGATATTTTAATGTGAATTGAGTTCATTGATGAACACATTAGTCGAAAATTTGATTTTCCATTTTTCAACAGACTATATTATTAATTCACCATATGCATGGGATTTGTTTGAATCAGTAAGAGAATAAAAAAACTATTTTCTACACTCACTGGGTTAAAAGTTTTGGTTTCCATTTCTGTTTGCACAGTTGAGCAAATCGCACAATGATCGCATCGCATCATCGAGCAACCCTGTACGTCCACCACACACGCTTGAACCGGACTTTAATTGTAACTCATTTGAAATTGCTCACTTTTTCCTCCGGTCTGTTTGAACAATACTCGGCTCATTCAGGAAACAGGAAGTGTAGCTGACTCCTTCGAGTAGTCACACCATCATCCGGCGCGAAAGTTTCATCGCTCCTCATAACCGGCATGGTCCCTCTTGGGCGCTGATTATGCTTTAGGAATACTAATTAAATTTTGTAGTCCTTTATCACATCGCACATATATTCATGCGGGGGCCAGGATCGCATCTCCTGCCGGAAGCGAGTGTTTGGAAGTGATGCCCCGGGCCCTGCTGCGGCTCTGACAAATCGTCAGCTTCATTGGACCTTCCACGAAGACTAAGTATTCAAAACGAAAACGAGGTAACAGCAAACATCGGCGTGCCGAGGGTGTTCTGGTCGAGAGTTTCCATCCCGGGCTTTCGGGCTGCACACGCTGGTGGCTTGTGGGCAGCAGCGAGATAACCCACAAGCCGCGGCCGGTTCCGTCGGGAGAGCACACATTGTAGCATGTGGATGTGCAGCGCAGCACTGCAGCACGCTATACGAAGCGAAAACGGTTGCAACATAGTTTATTAGTTATCTTCTGCATCCTGATCCTGCCACGAGCTGCCTCGCTACGTGCTCCATCCTCTGACCCTCAACCCAATATCAACATTATTCTTCCTTCTGTGCAATTTTTGAACTTGGTCTTGTGTGTGGATAAACTCGGGCTCACGCGGAGATGCTTCGTTTGAACTCATAAGCAACAATCCGACCCCGACTCTGCTTACCACGCAGCATCGGATTCGTTTTTTCTCCACGAGGTACCTTCCACAGTGCACAGCGTGGATATATTCCGCAGAGAAAGGATAGCACAAACCAACTTAATTTTTATACTGCTTTTGGGATGTATTAGCGTTTGCCCGGATAAAATATTACACATACTTGCTATAATTAAGGCACACCGTGTATGAATAGTAATAAACTTCCTCGAATGAACTGCTAATTTGCAAGTGGAGCAACATGAAAAATGTACAAACGCCCAATCATGGCAACATACTTGCTCGGCTGTGTTCCTGTTGGGAGCGAGATCCCGGCACTGGAGTGCAGACTCGATTGGCTTGGGAAACGGGGGGAAGGATTTAATTGAAATCTTCCCTTGAATTGCCATTGCCGGGAGGACTCTGTGTCGACACTGCTCTTCTAATTGGCATGAGAATTGCAAAAATGCTCTATATGTGCTTCTGATCAGAGATGGGATCTTGTGCGAAAAGCAATATGCATAATTAGGCGAGTTTTGATTAGATATCAATTTCAGCACAAGTTGCCTCCGTGACGAACGGGAGGCTCTTCATTAGAAACTAATTTGGCGTGGCATTTGTCGGAGCCGACATCAAACGTTGAGGCTGATTAATTTACGATGGAGTGGGGCGTGTACATATGTCATCACGAGTGATCTGGTTTACGATTCTTCAAGTCTCCTACGATGAGAAACATTTTGCTATTTCATTTTTACGGCTGGAGTGGTTGCAGTTTCAAAGCTGTCCTTCATACAAGAGACTATCAATTGAAGAAGCATGCGATAGAAATGTTCCAACGATGTTCACATAAAATTGTTTGAACAAGATTTTCATCAAACAGCTTCAATAATGAAGGCACTGAGTACGCACGCTAGCCATAAAATGTACAAATGCTCACTTCGTAAATTGACTTAGAACAATCTATATATATAAAAACCAATCTATGTATGTATGTTCGCTAACTACTTCTGAACCACTTGGCCAATTTCAACCAAATTTGGTACACGCATTCTATTTCCTCAGGGAAGTTAACAAAGGGGTGGGATGGTCATAAGGACAAAGGGAGGGGTGGTGGGAGGGTTTTGTTCAGAAAACGAACAATTCTATGTAACTTTCAACTCCCAGGACCGATTTCAACCGAATTTTGTACACATATTCACTACGAGGAGGCGATCATATGAGAGGGATTTGATAAAGGAGGAGGGGTCTGCTGGGAGGGTTTTGTTCAGAAATCGGGCAATTCAAAGTAAATTATGAACCCTGTACCGATTTCAACCAAATTTGGTACACACATTCTATATCATAAAGAAAAGATAACAAAAACGGTGGGATGGTCATTGGGAAAAAGGGAGGGTATAGAGGGAGGAGTTGTCTTTGGAAAACGAGCAACTCAGTGTAACTCCCAACCCCAGGACCGATTTCAATCAAATTTTGTACACATGTCCACTATGAGAAACCGATTGTATGGGAGGGTCTGGAGGAGGGGTATTGTTCAGAAAACGGGCAATTTAGTTTAACTTGAACCCCTGTACCGATTTCAACCAAATTTGTTACACCCATTCTCTATCCCAAGAAGATAACAAAGAGGGTGAAATGGTTATTGAGAAAAGATGGATGGTAAGGGGGAAGGGGTTGTCTTCAGAAAACGAGCAATTCAGTGTAACTCCTCACTCCCAGGACCAATTCCAACCAGATTAAATGATTAAATCATTCAACTCTATGATTAAAGGTTATGATTAATGATTTATTCATTTTTGACAATGATGACTGATAATTATTACCGATTAAATTCATTTTTGACAACAATTAACGATTGTGAATAATGACCAAAAAAAACCGTTGGAGTATGATTAACGATTACCGATCGTGATCAAATGTTTGATTGACGATCGATATGATTAATGATTATGAATGATCAAATTGAATGATTTGCATAGTGATCAATAATCGAGTAACCCTTATTCCAAATTTTAAAAGGTTTAAAAATTATATGATTATGATTAAAGGTTAATGAATAAAAGCAAGGTATGCAATGATCCAATGTTCCAGCATAACTTCTGTACCCCTTGCCCGATTTCAACCAAATTTGGAACAAACATTATTTTTCTTAAAAAGGCGAAGATGATAGGGATGATATTTAGAAAACGGGAAGGTTGTGGAGGGACTGGCATTGTTCAGCTCTCAATCACCTTAGTGTAACTTCTGATCTCCCCGTAGCCGATTTCAGTCAAATTTGGAACACACATTCTTCATATTGAGAAGACGACGATGATGGGTTAAGGATGGAAAAGAGGAGGTTGTGGGGGAGTTGTATTGTTTAGTTATCGATCAACTCAACACTTCATCGAAATCATGGTTTGCCCAGTGAAAAGCAATGATTAATGTGTTTCCTTCTGGATGGCGAATTTGATCCTTTCTTTAAAAATCGACGGTTTCCCAGAAAAAGGCATCGGTGGATGTTTTTCCTTCTTTAGAAAAAGTCGTTTGCCCGGAACAAGGCGATTTTGGGTTTGATCCCTTTTTCAAAATCAGTCAATGTTTTCAAATGAAATCTGCCTTCTTTTAATCAAATGATGAAGTATCAATGAGAAAACACAATTATCCTTTTGACCAATTGGTTTACTCATTTCCCGATTGTGAAAAAAATGCGAATCAAACTGGCAACTCCGAGCAAGGCCGGGTACATACAGCTAGTATCGTAATAAATACCATTTTTTAAATCCATATAAATGTTAATTTTGGATCTTATTAGAATAGATATTATTGATTACTAACAGTGGGATAGGGAAAGGGTAGTTTAAAATCAAATCAACATAAATTTGGATTGGATTTGGATTGGATTTGGATTGGATTTGGATTGGATTTGGATTGGATTTGGATTGGATTTGGATTGGATTTGGATTGGATTTGGATTGGATTTGGATTGGATTTGGATTGGTTTGGTTGGAATTGGATTGGTTTGGGTGGATTTGGTTGGTTTGGATTGGTTTGGATTGGTTTGGATTGGTTTGGATTGGTTTGGATTGGTTTGGATTGGTTTGGATTGGTTTGGATTGGTTTGGATTGGTTTGGTTGGTTTGGTTGGTTTGGATTGGTTTGGATTGGTTTGGATTGGTTTGGATTGGTTTGGTTGGTTTGGATTGGTTTGGATTGGTTTATGTTGGTTGGTTTGGATTGGTTTGGATTGGTTTGGTTGGTTTGGATTGGTTTGGATTGGTTTGGATTGGTTGGATTGGTTTGGATTGGTTTGGATTGGTTTGGATTGGTTTGGATTGGTTTGGATTGGTTTGGTTGGTTTGGATTGGTTTGGTTGGTTTGGTTTGGTTGGTTTGGATTGGTTTGGATTGGTTTGGTTGGTTTGGTTGGTTTGGATTGGTTTGGATTGGTTTGGATTGGTTTGGTTGGTTTGGATTGGTTTGGATTGGTTTGGATTGGTTTGGTTGGTTTGGATTGGTTTGGATTGGTTTGGTTGGTTTGGATTGGTTTGGATTGGTTTGGATTGGTTTGGATTGGTTTGGATTGGTTTGGATTGGTTTGGTTGGTTTGGATTGGTTTGGATTGGTTTGGATTGGATTTGGATTGGTTTGGATTGGTTTGGATTGGTTTGGTTGGTTTGGATTGGTTTGGATTGGTTTGGATTGGTTTGGATTGGTTTGGATTGGTTTGGATTGGTTTGGATTGGTTTGGATTGGTTTGGATTGGTTGGATTGGTTTGGATTGGTTTGGATTGGTTTGGATTGGTTTGGATTGGTTTGGATTGGTTTGGATTGGTTTGGATTGGTTTGGATTGGTTTGGATTGGTTTGGTTTGGTTGGTTTGGATTGGTTTGGATTGGTTTGGATTGGTTTGGATTGGTTTGGATTGGTTTGGATTGGTTTGGATTGGTTTGGTTGGTTTGGTTGGTTGGTTTGGATTGGTTTGGATTGGTTTGGATTGGTTTGGATTGGTTTGGATTGGTTTGGTTGGTTTGGATTGGTTTGGATTGGTTTGGATTGGATTGGTTTGGATTGGTTTGGATTGGTTTGGATTGGTTTGGTTTGGATTGGTTTGGATTGGTTTGGATTGGTTTGGATTGGTTTGGATTGGTTTGGATTGGTTTGGAATGGTTTGGATTGGTTTGGATTGGGTTGGATTGGTTTGGATTGGTTGGTTTGGTTGGTTTGGATTGGTTTGGATTGGTTTGGATTGGTTTGGATTGGTTTGGATTGGTTTGGATTGGTTTGGATTGGTTTGGATTGGTTTGGATTGGTTTGGTTGGTTTGGATTGGTTTGGATTGGTTTGGATTGGATTTGGTTGGTTTGGTTGGTTTGGATTGGTTTGGATTGGTTTGGATTGGTTTGGATTGGTTTATGTTGGATTGGTTTGGATTGGTTTGGATTGGTTTGGATTGGTTTGGTTGGTTTGGATTGGTTTGGTTGGTTTGGATTGGTTTGGATTGGTTTGGATTGGTTTGGTTTGGTTGGTTTGGATTGGTTTGGATTGGTTTGGATTGGTTTGGTTGGTTTGGATTGGTTTGGTTGGTTTGGATTGGTTTGGTTGGTTTGGATTGGTTTGGTTGGTTTGGATTGGTTTGGATTGGTTTGGTTGGTTTGGATTGGTTTGGATTGGTTTGGATTGGTTTGGATTGGTTTGGATTGGTTTGGATTGGTTTGGTTGGTTTGGTTGGTTTGGATTGGTTTGGATTGGTTTGGATTGGTTTGGTTGGTTTGGATTGGTTTGGTTGGTTTGGATTGGTTTGGATTGGTTTGGTTGGTTTGGTTGGTTTGGATTGGTTTGGATTGGTTTGGATTGGTTTGGATTGGTTTGGTTGGTTTGGTTGGTTTGGTTGGTTTGGATTGGTTTGGATTGGTTTGGATTGGTTTGGATTGGTTTGGTTGGTTTGGATTGGTTTGGATTGGTTTGGATTGGTTTGGATTGGTTTGGTTGGTTTGGATTGGTTTGGATTGGTTTGGATTGGTTTGGATTGGTTTGGTTGGTTTGGATTGGTTTGGATTGGTTTGGATTGGTTTGGTTGGTTTGGATTGGTTTGGTTGGTTTGGATTGGTTTGGATTGGTTTGGATTGGTTTGGATTGGTTTGGGATTGGTTTGGATTGGTTTGGATTGGTTTGGATTGGTTTGGATTGGTTTGGTTGGTTTGGATTGGTTTGGATTGGTTTGGATTGGTTTGGATTGGTTTGGTTGGTTTGGATTGGTTTGGATTGGTTTGGATTGGTTTGGATTGGTTTGGATTGGTTTGGATTGGTTTGGTTGGTTTGGTTGGTTTGGATTGGTTTGGATTGGATTTGGTTGGTTTGGATTGGTTTGGATTGGTTTGGATTGGTTTGGATTGGTTTGGATTGGTTTGGTTGGTTGGTTTGGATTGGTTTGGATTGGTTTGGTTGGTTTGGATTGGTTTGGATTGGTTTGGATTGGTTTGGATTGGTTTGGATTGGTTTGGATTGGTTTGGTTTGGATTGGTTTGGATTGGTTTGGATTGGTTTGGATTGGTTTGGATTGGTTTGGATTGGATTTGGATTGGATTTGGATTGGATTTGGATTGGATTTGGATTGGATTTGGATTGGATTTGGATTGGATTTGGATTGGATTTGGATTGGATTTGGATTGGATTTGAATTGGATTTGTATTGGATTTGGATTGGGTTTGGATTGGATTTGGATTGGATTTGGATTGGATTTGGATTGGATTTGGAAATGTAAACTGTTCAGTTCCAGTCCAGTCCCAATTCATTCCCAGTACTGTCCCAGTCGAGTCCCAATTCAGTCCCAGTATTGTCCCAGTACAGTCCCATTTCAGTCCCAGTACTATCTCTATTCCGTCCCTGTCCTCTCCCAGTCAAGTCACAGACCAGTCCATTCAGTGCCAATTCAGTCCCAGTATAGTCCAGTCCCTGTCCAATCCCAATTCAGTCCCAGTACTGTCCCAAATTAGTCCCAGTCCAGCCACAATTCAGTCCCAGTTCAGTCCCAAATCAGTTCCCGTACTATCCCAGTTCAGTTGCAGTCAAGTCTCAGTCCAGTTCCAGTTCAGTCCCAGCCCAGTCCCAGTTCTAGTCCTAATCTATTCCCAGTAAAGTCCCAGTTTAGTCCCAGTCCAGTCCCAAACCACCAGTTCTAGTCCTAATCCATTCCCAGTAAAATCCCAGTTTAGTCCCAGTCCAGTTCCAATTTAAGGCCTAGTTCAGTCCCAGTTCAGTCCCAGTCCAGTCCAGTCCCAGTCCAAGTTCAGTCCAGAGCGTTTTTCAATAAAAATATTAGAGGTATTCACTTAGCAGCGTAAACAGCTGCGTATCTGATTATTAAAATATTTCATACACCATCACAAGGCACATATTTCAAATATCCTATGAAACATTTCTATAAGCAGATACACAGCAACCTACGCCGTTTAGTGAATACCACTCTTGAAATATATTCATAAATTCACTTACGAAAGCTTACGAACCGTTCAAAACAAAACAAAGTAGCCCGGATTTGCAAATGTTCAGCGTCCTAAATAAAACAGATTCAGTCACGCACTCGGTTTGTGGTACTGGTACCCAAGGATGTTGCGCATGAATCCATAGTGCTTAAATAAACTAATCATTGACAAATAAACATCAAGTTTGTTAGCAAAAACATAGGCGATTGATAGATCTCAGTTGCATTTGAAGATGCATGTTTCGACGACATAATTACAATAATTTCAATTGAAAAATTCAAAAGTTCCATGAATTGATCTGTTATAAATTTATCGTGATTATATTGAATTCCAAGCTCTTTTCGAATTACAACAGTAAAATATATCCTCTGGATGCTCACCTGCAAAGAAAAGATAGAGAAAAAAACAGCATTAATGCGTTGTCATAAAAAGTCTGAAAAAAGTTTTGCGGCTACCCACCGAACTTAAGACACTTCTACGATATGAGATTACTCGCTTCCACCAAAACTCGAAAGTCAGCCTCACCGAAAAAAAGCACATTAAAAACATATAAAATATCAATTTGCGCTGGAATCACATATCGCACTCCTTCGTTTTGTCACCGTGACAGGAAAGAAAATGGATGGCATTATTCAAATTTCCACGTTTTCCTATTCACCTTGGCGCAGAAGTTGCTGCCTCCCACCATTGTCATTCATCTTGCGGAAACCTGTACAAAGCATTCCGTCACAGATACACCGCGTGCAGTGCACTCTGCTGCCATCTACCAGCTCTATGCTGTTTTTCATCCTAAATTGTGTAACAAATTTCAGGTTTTCTCCCCGATAGTTGAACGCCATCAAATTCTATTTTTACGAAAAAGGAAAAACACAACGAATGGCATTCGACGCAAAGTTTGGCAAACATTTAGGAGGCAAGTTTTTTATATTTTTTTCCGCTGCACTTGAATTCCTCCAAAACTTCTGTACCAGCATTCAAATATGCAGGTATTACAAAAGGATGCAAAAAATGTAACTTTTCTTTGTCACCTTGGGATACGGAAGCACCCCGGAATGGCTTTGTTGGAGAGAGAAATTTTCCAGCTCCACCATCCTGGTTCAGAATCGACAGCGCTGGAGCTCACAACAAATTGGAAATTAAATAGAATTCACTTATTCTTCCTGACTGCCTTCTACATTAGTTGGCGAGCCGGTGGAGGTCGGTGGCTCGGGGACAGGGGCTGGGACTAGGAGGAACCATCAAAACTACTCCAGTGTCTTTGTATTCGGATTTTTCCTGGCTCTCTTTTTCCCATTTTAAAAGGAAACTTATGCATTTAATGCTTCTTTCTGGGCTCCTTCAGTTGCGAATCACTCTTCTCGTTCGTTCCTTTCATGGTGCACCAGAACTTGAGCTCCAGTAAACTTCGGCCCAGGAGTAGGTGAATCCGGTGAGGGGACATTTTTTCTTGCCGGGAGCTTCTGATCCTGACGCAGCGCACCCCGACTTTGGTGGAGAGTGATGATCTTTGGTTCTGTGATGGAGACGAATCTCCGATGCTTTTAAACTCAATTCAACTTCTTCCCTTTATTGCTCCAAGGATTTCCAGCTGCAGAACCTGTGAGCACTCGGTGCATTCTTCTTCGCAGACACACTGTCACAAGCTGAGGATGTAACAAGCCTGACGGGAGGGCGGGTTCCGCGGAGGGGCCGTTTCCAAGGCAGGTTGTGTGGAGTCAATGGT
>NW_026941859.1:0-16189 GCF_024139115.2 Armigeres subalbatus
CTGCTGCTCCACCGGATGCTGGTTAGACACACGCACGGCCTTCCGTACCGGTCTTGGAGGGAGTTAATCGACTTTCAGAATGAACGAAGCACAGCAGCTGTGCCGCCGTAAAATAAAAATCAGTTCATTTGCAGATTTTGAGCGATTGTCCGGGTGGCGCCTGCCTGGAATTTTCTCTGCCAAAGGCAATAATGGGCTGGTTTCGGTATGGTTTATTGCCGATTGTGGTGGTTGAGTTGATTACGCGATGCACCACTTTTTGCTTCTAGTGGCTATAGTAGATAGAGGAATTTCACGGATCCTTAAGATTTTACTCTTCCCTCTGACCTTCTTCAACTAGAAGTGATACGCATTGATAAGTTGGCAATTTTCTTCTATGAGCACTATTCCAAATGTGCCAACAAGTTTTGATTCGAAATCAATAGGTGCAGCAAGACGAGCCAGCTGCTGCACATCAACGGACAAATCTACTTGCAGGAACATCGCCTGAATGAAAAGTTTTGGGGAAGGCTCGCTTCGTTCGTTAAAAACTAAGAAACCTCATATTTTTGCGTACCGCAGTCGAGGAAGAAACAACAAACTATATAAAAGTGATCACACTCCGGCATCGATTTAAAATTGCGAAACTTCCTGATCAAATATGAATTACATATTCTCAACCTTCTTGTGCTCAGGTTCCTGATTCCAAAAATCACGAAGCCTTTTCGCTCTAAGTGTAATTCCTCTTGCTCCTCCAACAATTTCAGAATGTTAGATTCTGAGCCTTGATGACCTTTCGCATCAACATCAATGTCAAATCCTCGCAACATTCTCGTTTCACAATTCCCAATACTAAAACTGTCTCCAAAGGTTGGTTCTTTTTTATCTTCGGGTTTTGGATTTGAATATAGAATTTGCATTCAGATTGCAATAACGATTGGATTGGATTAAGATTGAATTTGGTTTGGATGATTTTGGTTGAATTTGGTTTGTGTTGGTTGGTTTGGTTAGTTTGGATTGGATTTGGTTGGTTTGGATTGGTTTGGATTGGATTTGGTTGGATTTGGTTGGTTTGGTTGGTTTGGATTGGTTGGATTGGTTGGATTGGTTTGGTTGGTTTGGGTTGGTTTGGATTGGTTGGGTTGGTTTGGTTGGATTTGGATTGGTTTGGTTGGTTGGATTGGTTGGATTGGTTGGATTGGATTTGGTTTGGTTTGGTTGGTTTGGTTGGTTGGATTTGGTTGGATGCGTTTGGATTGGTTTGGGATTGGTTTGGATTGGACTGGTTGGTTGGTTTGGATTGGTTTGGTTGGTTTGGATTGGTTTGGTTGGTTTGGTTTGGTTTGGATTGGTTTGGATTGGTTTGGTTGGTTTGGGTTGGTTTGGATTGGTTGGATTGGTTGGTTGGTTTGGGTTGGATTGGGATTGGTTTGGTTGGTTTGGTTTGGTTGGTTTGGATTGGTTTGGATTGGTTGGTTGGATTGGTTTGGTTGGTTTGGATTGGTTTGGTTGGTTTGGTTGGATTGGTTTGGATGGTTGGTTTGGATTGGTTTGGATTGGATTTGGATTGGTTTGGTTGGTTTGGATTGGTTTGGTTGGTTTGGATTGGTTTGGTTGGTTTGGTTGGTTTGGATTGGTTTGGTTGGATTTGGTTGGACGGTTTGGATTGGTTTGGATTGGATTTGGATTGGTTTGGATTGGTTTGGTTGGTTGGATTGGTTTGGATTGGTTTGGATTGGTTTGGTTGGTTTGGATTGGTTTGGATTGGTTGGATTGGATTGGTTGGTTGGTTTGGATTGGTTTGGATTGGTTTGGTTGGTTTAGTTGGTTTGGTTGGTTTGGTTGGATTTGGATGGGGTTTGGTTGGTTTGGATTGGTTTGGTTGGTTGGTTGGATTGGTTGGTTTGGATTTTGGATTGGTTTGGATGGACTGGTTGGATTGGTTTGGGATTCGGTTTGGATTGGTTTGGATTGGTTTGGTTGGTTTGGATTCTGGTTTGGATTGGATTTGGACAGTTGGTTGGTTTGGATTGGTTTGGTTGGATTTGGATTTGGATTGGTTTGGATTGGTTGGATTGGTTTGGTTGGTTTGGATTGGTTTGGTTGGTTTGGATTGGTTTGGATTTGGGTTGGATTGGTTTGGACTTGGACTGGATGGTTTGTGGTGGTTGGATTGGATTTGGACGGATTGGATTTGGTTGGTTGGATTGGTTTGGATTGGTTGGATTGGTTTGGTTCGGATTGGATGGACTGGTTGGTTCAGTTGGATTGAATTGGATTGGTTGGACTGGTTAGTTGGGTTGGTTTTGGATTGGATTTTGGTTGGTTTGGATTGGTTTGGTTGGATTTGGTTTGGATTGGTTGGTTGGATGGTTGGACGGTTTGGTTGGTTTGGATTGGTTTGGTTTGGGATTCGGTTTGGATTGGTTTGGATTGGATTTGGATTGGTTTGGATTGGTTTGGTTGGTTTGGATTGGATTTGGTTTGGTTCTGGTTTGGTTGGTTTGGTTGGATTGGTTGGGTTGGTTTGGTTTGGATTGGTTCGATTGGTTGGTTTGGTTGGACTGGACGGGTTTGGATTGGTTGGACGTTTGGTTTGGACCCGGATTGGTTTGGTTGGTTTGGATTGGTTTGGATTGGTTTGGATTGGTTTGGATTGGTTTGGACTAGTTGGTTTGGTTGGTTTGGATTCAATTTGGTTTAGTTGGTTGGTTTGGTTTGGATTTGGTTGGTTTGGATTGGTTGGTTGGATTAGTTTGAATTGGTTTGGATTGGACGGGTTGGTTTGGATTGCGTTTGATTCGGTTTGGTTGGTTTGGATTGGATTTGGTTGGACTGGTTTGGTTTGTATTGGTTTGGTTGGTTTGGATTGGTTTGGATTGGTTTGGTTGGTTTGGTTGGTTTGGGATTGGATTTGGATTGGATTTGGTTTGGTTGGTTTCGATTGGTTTGGATTGGATTTGGTTTGGATTGGTTTGGTTGGTTTGGATTGGTTTGGATTGGATTTGGGATTGGATTTGGTTGGTTTTGGATTGGTTTGATTGGTTTGGATTGGTTGGATTGGTTTGGTTGGTTTGGATTGTGGTTTGGACTGGTTTGGTTGGTTTGGTTGGTTTGGATTGGTTTGGTTTGGTTTGGATTGGTTGGATTGGTTTGGATTGGTTTGGTTGGTTGGATTGGTTTGGTTGGTTTGGTTGGTTTGGTTGGGTTTGGATTGGGTTTGGATTGGTTTGGATTGGTTTGGTTGGTTTGGTTTGGTTTGGTTTGGTTTGGTTGGATTGGTTTTGGTTGGTTTGGATTGGTTTGGTTGGTTTGGATTGGTTTGGTTGGTTTGGGTTGGTTGGTTGGATTTTGGTTGGTTTGGTTGGTTTGGTTGGTTTGGATTGGTTTGGTTGGTTTGGGTTGGTTTGGTTTGGTTTGGGATTGGTTTTGGATTGGTTTGGATTGGTTTGGATTGGTTTGGTTGGGTTTGGATTTGGTTGGTTTGAGTTGGTTCGGATTGGGATTTTGGATTGGTTTGGATTGGATTTGGATTGGTTGGATTGGTTTGGGATTGGTTTGGATTGGTTTGGATTGGTTTGGTTGGTTGGATTGGTTTGGTTGGTTTGGTTGGTTTGGTTGGTTTGGTTGGTTTGGTTGGTTTGGATTGGTTTGGATTGGTTTGGGTTGGTTTGGTTGGTTAGTTTGGATTGGTTTGGATTGGTTTGGTTGGTTTGGGATGGTTTGGATTGGTTTGGATTGGTTTGGATGGGGTTTGGTTGGGTTTGGCTTGATTTGGATGGGATTTGGTTTAGGTTTGGATTGGTTGGATTGGTTTGGTTGGTTTGGATTGGTTGGTTTGGTTGGTTTGGATTTGGTTTGGTTTGGTTTGGATTGGTTTGGTTGGTTGAAGTTGGATTGGATTGGATTGGTTGGTTTGGATTGGTTGGGATTGGTTTGGATTGGTTTGGTTTGGTTTGGATTGGATTTGGTTGGTTGGTTTGGTTGGTTTGGATTGGTTTGGGATTGGTTTGGATTGGTTTGGTTGGTTTGGGTTGGTTTGGATTGGATTTGGGTTGGTTTGGTTTGGGTTTGCGATTGGTTGGTTGTGGTTTGGATTGGTTTGGGTTGGTTTGGATTGGGTTTGGATTGGATTTGGATTGGTTTGGATTGGATTTGGATTGGTTTGGTTGGTTGGTTGGTTTGGATTGGTTTGGATTGGTTTGGATTGGTTTGGTTGGTTTGGTTGGATTTGGTTGGTTGGGTTGGTTTGGTTGGATTGATTTGGTTGGTTTGGGTTGGATTGGCATTGGTTGGATTGGTTTGGATTTGGTTTGGTTGGGTTTGGATTGGTTTGGATTGGTTTGGATTGGACTTGGGTTGGTTGGTTTGGATTTGGATTGGTTTGGATTGGTTTGGTTCGGTTTGGTTGGATTGGTTGGTTTGGGTTGGTTTGGTTGGTTTGGATTGGTTTGGTTGGTTTGGTTGGATTGGATTGGATTGGTTTTGGTTGGTTTGGTTGGGTTTGGATTGGTTTGGTTGGATTTGGATTGGTTTGGTTGGTTTGGGATTGGTTTGGTTGGTTTGGTTGGTTTGGTTGGTTTGGATTGGTTGGGATTGGTTTGGGTTGGTTTGGATTGGTTGGTTGGTTTGGGATTGGTTTGGATTGGTTTGGTTGGATTGGTTTGGTTTGGATTTGGTTTGGGTTGGTTTGGATTGGTTTGGATTGGATTTGGTTGGTTTGGATTTGGGTTTGGTTGGACTGGGTTGGGTTTGGTTTGGTTTGGATTGGTTTGGTTGGTTTGGTTGGTTTGGGATTGGTTTGGTTTGGTTTGGATTGGATGGGGGTTGGATTGGTTTGGATTGGTTGGTTTGGATTGGTTTGGATTGGTTTGATTTTGGGTTGGATTTGGATTGGTTTGGATTGGTTTGGATTGGTTTGGATTGGTTGGATTGGAATAGTTGGATTGGTTGAATTTGGATTGGTTTGGGTTTGCATTTGGATTGGTTTGGATTGGTTGGGTTGGTTTGGTTGGTTTGGATTGGATTTGGTTGGATTGGTTTGGTTGGTTTGGATTGGTTTGGTTGGTTTGGTTGGTTTGGTTGGTTTGGGTTGGTTTGGTTGGATTGGTTTGGTTGGTTTGGATTGGTTTGGATTGGTTCTGGATTGGTTTGGGTTGGTTTGGTTGGTTTGGTTGGTTTGGATTTGGTTTGGATTGGTTTGGATTGGTTTGGGTTGGTTTGGATTGGATTTGGTTTGATTGGTTTGGTTGGTTTGGATTGTGGTTTGGATTGGATTTGGATTGGTTTGGTTTGGTTTGGTTTGGATTGGTTTGGGTTGGTTTAGGATTGGGTTTGGATTGGGTTTGGGTTGGATTTGGATTGGCTTTGGATTGGTTTGGATTGGTTTGGATTGGTTGGTTTGGTTGGTTTGGATTTGGTTTGGATTGGTTTGGATTGGTTTGGATTGGTTTGGATTTGGATTGGTTGGGTTGGTTTGGTTGGGTTTGGATTGGTTTGGATTGGTTTGGTTGGTTTGGTTGGTTTGGTTTGGTTGGTTGGTTTGGATTGGTTTGGGTTGGTTTGGTTGGTTTGGTTGGTTTGGATTGGTTTGGATGGTTTGGATTGGTTTGGATTGGTTTGGATTGGTTTGGTTGGTTTGGATTGGTTTGGTTGGTTTGGATTGGTTTGGTTGGATTGGTTGGATTGGTTTGGGATTGGTTTGGATTGGATTTGGGATTGGTTTGGTTGGTTGGATTGGTTTGGATTGGATTTGGTTGGTTTGGGATTGGTTTGGTTTGGTTCTGGTTTGGATTGGTTTGGATTGGATTTGGATTGGTTTGGTTTGGTTTGGATTGGTTTGGTTGGTTGGTTTGGATTGGTTTGGTTGGTTTGGTTGGTTTGGTTGGTTTGGGTTGGATTTGGATTGGTTTGGTTGGTTGGATTGGTTTGGATTGGTTTGGATTGGTTGGGTTGGTTTGGTTGGTTTGGATTTGGTTGGATTGGTTTGGATTGGGATTTGGATTGGTTTGGGATTGGATTTGGTTGGTTTGGTTGGTTTGGTTGAGTTGGTTGGTTTGGGTTGGTTTGGATTGGATTTGGTTGGATTGGTTGGATTGGTTTGGTTGGTTGGATTGGTTTGGATTGGTTTGGGATTGGTTTGGATTGGTTTGGTTGGTTTGGATTGGTTTGGTTGGTTTGGATTGGATTTGGATTGGTTTCAGTTGGTTTTCGTTGGTTCGGATTGGTTTGGTTTGGTTTGGGATTGGTTTGGTTCGGTTTGGTTGGTTTGGATTGGTTTGGTTTGGTTTGGATTGGTTTGGGGTTGGTTTGGTTGGTTTGGATTGGTTTGGTTGGTTTGGATTGGTTTGGTTGTGGTTTGGATTGGTTTGGATTGGTTTGGTTGGTTTGGTTGGTTTGGATTTGGATTTGGATTGGATTTGGATTGGATTTGGATTGGATTTGGATTGGATTGGATTTGTTTTGGATTTTGATTGGATTGGATTTGTTTTGGATTGGGATTGGATTTGGATTTAGATTGGATTGGATTTGGATTGGGTTTGGATTGGATTTGGATTGGATTTGGATTGGTTTGGATTGAGATATGGATTGGTTTGGATTAGAGTTGGATTGGTTTCTCGATTGGATTTGGATTGGATTTTGGTTTGGATTGGATTGGTTTGGATTCTATCCATGAAAAGAAGCCGTGAATCTTCAGTTTAGGATGCTTAGGAGTTGCAAACTATTAAAGGTTGAGGAATTGCCATTTCTACCTGTATTGTGTTTACACTACTGGTTTTGGGTTATTTTCAATCATTATGATCTTCCTGACATCTGAGGACATACTTTGTTCAAAGAAATTCCAATACCGATCTATAGCTTCTACATCATTAAGTTCATTCCAGAGCAGCATAATGCATTTGTCATGCAGCTCTTGTTGGCGCAAATTTCTCATCCATCACGGTTGACTGCGTTCTTTCAATGCGAGATCTCAGGCTGAGACGAAGCTCCCAAGGAAAAATATCTTTAACAATAATTTGGCCTGATGGTAAGGTCAAATCAAATACATACAGCCACTGTGCCAGTCGGTTTACGCTTGCTCAGCACGCATTCACTCCTAGGAGTGACTCTGACTAGGAGGATTGATGCTGCGCAGTCCACCGATTACAGCCCGGTTGACATCCACGATGTATCATAATTTACTCCAACAAATTTCCACCTTGTTCCTTTTCACTCTTCATTTGGCCCCAGGAACTCGAAGCTTGACTTCTTAGAAATCATGGCACATTTACAGCGATCCTCTGTAGATTCAGCTGAGGTACGCAGTTGTAAGTAAAGTGAGTGCTGGAGACGACTGCAATACTGGCGAAAGTACGCTGACTGGCAGAAATGAACAAAATCTTGCTTTTGAAACATTTGTCAAGGAATGATTCTGAGGTTAACTGTCACGACCTCATTCGACCGCACTCCGCCGCGCCGATTTCGAGTGGAAAGAACGACAAAGAAAGTGGAAAACCAGCTACAAGAACATTGACAAACTCCCACTAAGCTCATCTGGCCCAGGTGCGGTATTTTCTCCCATTGTGGCTGAACGGTTTCCATCGTCATCCTCTCTTCTTGGATTTTACGCAGTGTGAATTCCATTAATGCTTTCTCGTTCCGAGGCAGTTGTAGTGAAATTAATTAGAAGAAGTGTGTCGTCGTCATCCAAGCACTGGATAGGAAAAATACTCGAGATGCAATGTGTTCCCACCCTATGATGTGAAAGTCCATAGAGAAGTGAATGTGGAAAAGTAAATGAGCCAACCTCAGAGCAGCATTTCCCATTTTCAAACCCTGATTGTGGTGGGTGCTGAACTGCCTGCTGCCCGTTGAAAAAAAGGAACAAGGAGGCCCGAGGGAAGCCGTCGTCTCCGACTCTTTCAACTCTTTGTTTGACCATCAATAGTGCGGCAGCAAAGTTGGAATCGTCGGTAACGTCGACGGATACTAACGCGGAATGGTTCTGAGTTCAAAGATTCGATCTGTTTGTTCAAAGTGCTGTAGAGAAGTGCAGAGCCGGAAGCGAAATGATGCCCGAAGTTATAGAACATTAACAGCTTCGTTATGAAAATTTTATTGAACGATTGTCAAATTAATGGTGGATCCTCAATTGTTTACTGCTTGTGGCAGTGTTTCTTCGCTTGCAACAACATTATGCTTAAGCCCTATATGTTTTAGGAGGGAAAGCATTTCAACTTCGAAAACTTAAACTATGCTATGCAGCGTCTTCTGACGAGATTATCCATTAACTTTATTCGTATCAACGGCAGAAGTTATTTTAAATCAAATACTAATCTATTTCTGGTTAGAAAAAGTGTGGTCGAACTTTCTTCAGGAAGTCTAATTAAGCCAAATTTCTGTGTGTATTCGCCAGTAACCTGCACTTGCACTAAAAGGCAGCTATTGAACCTGACGAAGTGAGGAAACAATCAAGTCATTAAGCCCTTCACTAAACATGACGAGATTGTAAGCAACAACTCAAATCGTCGAACCATTTCACTGCAAACGTCATACCACTGCTGTACCAACAAACAGCCAGTTATAGCAATTAAAATTTCAGCAATGGCACTTGCCTGATGAGAGTCAGAGCTGCGGAGGCCCTCCGAACAACAGTGGATCTTTAATAAACAAGACTACAAACGATCGTCTGCATCCCTTCGCCACAAACGTGGAATGAAACAAACACCCTAACCGTCAGCCCATAACGCTTGACCGACCGACAAAATATTTATTTTACACCCATTTAAGCACAAAATACAAGTCGCCAATTGAAATTAGTGCAAAAATGTGTTCCGAACTGCCAAGAACCGGTGTGCGAATATGAGCACATGAAGTACGAATCTACCTCCCCACCTCCGGCGAGTGATTACGACTGCAATATAGCCGCCAAACTCTCGGAACGCTGATGCGGATGGGATGGTCCAGCAATCCACTTGAACAGAAGCTATGACCGAGTAGTGGACTTCCACGCCCCTCCTTTCGAGTCGTGTTAATCATTGGTCAGAAGCTGTAACATCCGCAGGATTAAGACGATACCGGTTCCTCACCAAAGAAGGTTTCATCAATTTATATTTCATTGGTATTCGAGTGTTTGGTACAAATCATTTTGAAAATAATGAGGCTTGGAAATAGTCCACTAAAAGCCCATATTATAAGCCCCCGGCTTCGCCCATTATGGCCTCATCCTTGATAATTCGCTTGACAGAGTGCCATTCGTTATGCTGCGATTTCATGTTTGGATATTAATGGAACGGTCTGTCCTGGATCTGGGTGCGGCATCGGGTGAGGGACAACCAAGTGAGTGTGTGATGATTCTGGGGAAAGATGTCACTGAGTCATGGAATGGCCCATAGGCCAAATGGGCATCCGCACTCTGTGTGGCGATGTGACGTGGGCGTTGGTTTAATGTTTGTTTTGCTCACGCCGAAAAATCCAATATTTTCTCTCTGCGACTAATTGGGCGAGCCTTGGGAAGATACCGTAATGGTCACTGTCGTTATTTCGATTTGTCTTCACTTGCGCGGTGAGATATGTTATTTGGCGTCTCGAAAATTAAGATTGGTGTGCAGATTCATGACTTGGACAGTAGAATTAATAGCAGTCTAAATTTACACAATTCAGCAGTTGAAATTCTGATCTTACCAAAACGGATAAAAGTATGTTTAGTGATTTTTCTTTCTTTCATAATCATATTCGAAGTATACAAATAAAATCAATATTCGATTTATCTACTGGCATTATAGTGAATCGTAATTGAGTACAAACTAAAGCTGTATAGTAAATTGAACTAAATTCAAATGAATTTTTAATATTTGTTAATCGTATTATCAGCTCCTCTTTCACCGTTTCCTAATACCTTTTACTATACTACGAAATTAACGGTATAATTTAATTTTACGACCATTCATTGGCAATACCTAATAACGTAAAGCAATAACCATTTCTCTAACCGGACTATTGCCAGAGACTCATTAATTCCACATAAATGTGGCAATATTTTCGTATTAATAAGTACCATTTATTCACTCCTACGTAATCAATCGTCACGCACCTACTATACTGTTATTTAGTTTATAGCTACCAGGTCAATTTCGTTTAACGATGAACCAGAATTGGTTTTTTCATTTGGAGAACTGCCTGTGAATTTATGAAGTTTATTCTCTAATGCAGAATCAATGATGGGCAATTTTATTTGCCAAACGCCGTCCATTAAATTACTCTATCCGTTGAAAGACAGTTGAGAAAAAGTTGAATCATATTTCAAATTTACTCAACTCATCTAATATCATGTTTCAATTCGAACTTTTGAAAAAAACCTACTGAACGATTAATTGATAGAAATATTGGTGCATGTGGAATATTCGTGTACGCATTTTTTTGTATTTAGCGGATGGAACGAAAAATATGGTGAGGTGAAAAAAATCGCATATAAAAATTAAGAGATTTACTCAATCTTTTCATTGTATGATCGATAATAATCAACTAATATTGAACTAATAAAGTAAACTAGACACACGATCCCCCTTTTTTGTTTTGGATATCACTTGATGTAACATGTAAACATTTACATGATTTTTAATGACTTGCTGAAAAATTATATTAGTTATTTAAACATCATTGGAAGCGATTATTTTTCCATAGATGTTATCAAGAATATCGATTCTTCCGAAAGGCTAAAAAGCTTGGCATTTTCCAAAACTTGCGGAAGACTAGATCTCCATATGACTTTACTGTTTGAAAAAGCTGACGGCTGGTTATTTTAAAATGTAGGCTGTTTTTGTCTTGATCAGAATTGTTATTTTGTCAATAAAATAATCAAAGTCATCTTCATGTTAGCCACGTTCACCAGTAATTGTTTATGTAACATTTGTACTGAAAAACGCACATTAAGGACTGTATAAATCGATTCAAACTAATAGTGGAACAAAGGCGGAACAAAACAAAGCATTGATGGTAATTCGCTACGGCTTAAACTCAACCTTTCAAGTAACAGGTGTTTTGTTTGACTTGCCAGCTTTTAGCGGGTATTAATTGTTAGCGGTGGAGAAAGTCGACTGAATTTTTCTAAACATTTCTCAATAACTTTGTTTGACAGGTTTCAAGATAGATCAAAGTAGTCTTCTAAAGAACTAATATGTTTACATTTTTGTATTGTATTTATTCAGGAGACTTTCAGATTTAGGCTGGCTCGTCTCCAACGGAAAAACATGTTCTGATAACATCTTTGCACAACTTTCTGGCATTATACTGTATTGCTAAATTTATTTTCAAAAAGGTATGTTTAAAATATGATTTTGAGAATCCATTCATGTCCGGCTGCTGTCTTTACCGCATAAGCAAGTCTAACACAGTCCATGAAAAATAGAGCGAAACGGTTTCTTTCAAGCCAAAAAGGAACAATACAGTATCTATCTAAAGGCTGATATCTGCTCAAAACTCGATCCAGTGGGACATTCAGTGAAGGACGGCTGCGTTTGAGATACCATGAGTGAAGAAGTTTCTGTGAAGTTGTGAGGTCGAGGAACACGCGTTGAAGCTAATAGCACTGCCTCTGAAGTCTTCAAGACAAAGTACGACGTTAAAATACTAAGCCGTTAAGACCAAGAATCAGGATAATCGGTTTTTAGCAAGGATATGAACTGCATGCAAGCTAATCCCGAAGCTTAAAAATAGGAACCACGGAATGGATAACCATGATCTAAAACCATCCGAGAATGAGCAAAAATGACGCAGCGCGATCCAGGTCAGCTACGTATTAGTGACCGATGCTTCGCGTCAATTTGAAGATCCTCAATCAACGAGCAACAGGTGAACATTTAAGTTGAAGACGCTTTAATAAGTGATCAGAAAGCAACTTGATAGCATGCGTTGCTTCAATTGTTCCAGCCGGACTACAGCGCTATTCCATTATAATAGAAAACGCGTGCTGAAATGTGCTGAGAACTCATCAAGAGATTGAGTGAATCAGGATTCTGATTTCGCAAAATGTATCAATGAATCAATCAAGGTAACTCATTTTGCACTCACTGCATCAAAACATAGCGGCAGCACTGTATACATATAATTTACTATGACTAAGTGTGTGTTTGTGGAATATGTCTGCGGTGGCGCGATCTAATCATTTCATAGCGGCAGTTTTTGCTTATTAGTTGATCGTACATTGCCACCTGCAGAATACTAGTCGCTTGGCTCTCACCATACGATGAACTAATCTGACGTGTGTCACTCTTCCTGGAGTATCGACTGTCCCATCTTTGTTAAGCACCTCAAGTCCGCTCGTCAACGCATAGGTTTTTCCAAACATAGCAATCCGGGGCAAACTGTTAACTTGTCGTCAGACTTCCTTACGCTTTACACCGATCACGAACTGACAAACACATCACCGAGATGCACCTCTGCCCGCAAATAGACGCCGGGTTACACACTTGCCACCCAGCAAAGCCAAGGAGAGCCCGCTATCCGCTTTCATCACAGTCAGGCCATTTCAATCTACGCTCATCAACCGTCCCGGTCCTGTGTATGAATCAGGAGAGATGTGCTTCCGGCAACCATCTTCAACCAAATACACTCCTAATGGGATAGGCTCACTGCCTGACATCTCACGTGAATTCAATCGCGCAGTTTGATTATATCGTCTCATCCAGCAGGCCACCAAACCGCGATTCACTGCCTCTACCAGTTACACCTGCAGCGCTCGGCATTCCTAAAACCACATGATATCACGTGCACTACCAGAACGTGAGAAGGGTTGCGCCTGAAATCAGTCAACTTCCATGGCGTTATCCTGCTGTGCGAATCCCTATACGTTCCATATGAGACGGATTCCTCTGAGTCCCCGATATAGTTCTATATATTGGTAGCCATAACCTTCCATCTTTGCGCTGGGTACGATGTTGACATCAACGGGTACGTCCTTTAACGTTTGCACTGACACTGGAAGCTAGACTTCACGGAGCAATGTTTACCAATGGCTTGAAGCGAACGATGCCATGTTGTAAACATGATGGAAAATTTCTCGATCTGATATTTACAACTCTCCCTAAGATCGTTATTATAATTGATTAATAACATATTAATGACATGGGACAGGTCTTACGTTTTACAGCGATAATCTTTTCGCGGATGACACAGTATTATTCATTGCAGCTGAAAATATCGATGATGTTGTTTTCACGCTTGAATACAGATTTGCTTTCTGTTAGAAATCACGTTCAGAAATTAAATATCTTCGCCATTGATTGTGATGATAAATTGAAATTTGATTCTCATATCAACAATGTCGTCAAAAAGAAAATAGCCAAGAAGTATGGAATTTAATGTCAGTCGATTAAAAAACTGGAATTAGCATTATGAGTGAAATACAGTTAACAAATCAATCATCTATCTCTCACCTAGACTTTTGCGCCTCCATTTTATTTCTGGCCAATGAACCACAAATATCGAGTTTACAGCGTTTGCAAAAGCAAGTTATAAGCAGATTTTGAGATGTAATAGATTAAACTATCCTCACTTTTATTGGACGCTTTAACAATGGTTATCAGTGGAAGCAAAGAATTGTTTATTTAACTATGGTGTTTATTTTCAAAATAATAAATGGATTACTGCCCGATATTTGTGTAATCGAATTGAAAGAGGAAGTGACTTGTTCATAGATATAATACTAGAAACGCGGATGAAATAAGGCACCTTATTTACACAGCCATAGAGCTTCACAAAATTCATTGTTTTATAAAGACCAAAACGTATTCAATTCGAGTACTATACACCATCAAGTAATGCAAGGGCACTATCACAGTTCAAGAGACTTTGTACGCTGCACGTAAAAGCTGTTTTTTAAACAGTCCATATATTTAAGGATTTGCAATTGATTAAATGAGTAGCTGTATCTTGTTGAAGTTTGTGATAACAGATATCTTTTCTTGAACAATGTAAATGATTTTTTATTTCATTAGAGATGCTTATATTTTGTTCAACTTATATTTTGTTCATACTCATTGATGATGATGGTATTTTATTTATTGACTTGTATTACCACATTCTTTTGTGTAGTCTACAAATGTTTGATCCTTGCGCTTGTGAGCAAATTATAAATGACTTTTTACGAATTTATGATCAATACTTGAAAACATTTGGAACGCTGTTTGAAGGGATACTATGAAAAAGTAGTGAGGCTCTCTCAGATAGAACGCGGTTTATCGAGAGACTTTTAATTATCTACGCAGAGGTAACACAAGTTTTAGATTTTTCAGAAGTAAATTAAATTGATTGATACTAGCGAGAATAGTTTAGAGTACGCGCTACGTGACGAAACTTTTGGCATCTCATGCGAGAGGTATCTGAAGTTTTGTAACCAATCCAGCTCTGCCTTACCACTGATGATGCTTGCAAAACTCTGTTTTTTTCGAAAAAAAAATTGCCTACCATTATTGGTAGAATGGAAATGGAAAAAAAACAGAGGTACCACCCTTCAGAAGTGTAACTTGAACTTACATTCAAAGTTGAAACCAGCAGGACAAAGTTAATTGCCTACATTATCTTTTCAATAACATAATTTGTTATAGTATAAGATATTTTCTACTTTTATGTAATATCGAAAAGTTATATTTTTGTTCGAATGCTAACATATTTAGTAATATTTTTGACCCAAATTAAGAAGATTTTTGATTTACAATTTTTATTATTTTTAACTACTAATGGTACATGTTTTATAACAACCGCTGTTATGAAAAACGGCTGTAACAAGAATAACAAGGTTCTGATATAAATCTGTTACTATCTACTGGTCGGGCTATTTTATATATGACTACTCGACATGCAACTTCGATCTGAATAATTCTACTTTTGACGACACATCGATTGGAAATCCTCTCTGCTGATTCTACAAATTACAGTGGACGGAATACTGTCGGCCCTCTACGAACTTCAACTTTGGAGTTATCCTTTTACTCGTTCCTCGTAAAGAGCGTGCCTCAAAGTCTGATTTTAATCAACCATGGTAGACTCTGAGCTACGTAACCTTGGCAACAATCTCCATAAGCTGCGTAGCCGATAATTCATGACGATGAACGTTCCAGTGAGGGACAGACTTCATGATTTCGAACTGGAATATAAGCTGGGGCAGCAGGGCCTATCTCCAAGGGCAGGCGATCCCTCCCCAGGCCATCTGCGAGTTGTGGCGCCAGCCTGGGATGTGAGTGGAGTTTGACAGGTTGACAGTGTTGAAAACCTCTATAAAAGCTGCAGCGAATCACGCAAATGGGCTCCGCATAAGCGACCGTGGTATTGCCACTCAAAGCGCACTAGCCCAGAATCACCTGGTGTTAGGTGGGACGCCCCTAAGCAGCCCTGACACTGACGGCCACTCAACTGAGACAGGAGGGTATGCGCAGGCCCAATAAGCTGCCTATAAAAAAGCAACTGTGCAGACGACATAGAAGAAAATGCGACTCGATATAATCGGTAGCAACGACCTGAGCGACAGATAAAGGATCACGATTAAAAGCTTGGAGCATGGAACTACTAATCGCTAGGTTTCATGAGTTGCGACAGAATTCCATCTACGATGAATTACATCCCCACAACTGCTGGAAAAATACATCGTGGCACTCCAGGAGATTTGCTGGACAGGGACAGAAAGACGTTAATGGAGAAAAGCGAGGCATCGAGCGGCTACCTTCTACCAAAAGCTGTGGCACCACCAACGAGCTGGGAACCAACTGCATAGTGCTGGGAAAGATGCGCCAACACTGCGTGATTGGGTGGCAACAATCAACTTTGAGATGTACTGAAAGCTGAGGATAAAAAGGCGTTTCTTCAACTATAGCATCATCAACATTGCACTGCCCACGCAAAGGAGGTCCGACGACGAAAGAAAAGCGTTCTAATACTTACTGGCTGGACCAGACATACAAATGGATGCCCACTAGAGTGATTCAAATTTTGACTTTTTGCTCCCCAATGCTTAAACAAGTAGCATTTGCCATTTTTAATAATCGTCCTAAATTTTTTAATTAATTTGGATGTAATTGGGCTGAACACCAAGCTGTTTTGAAACTTGTATGAAAAATACCTATGAAAACAGTTGCTTTATGAAAAACCCGTTTCCTCATCATTGTGATTGCGCTATAAAATATGTGAATAGCACGCTTTAGCAATATAGGAAAGTTAACAAGGGAAAATATCGTCGTTG